>NC_063062.1:1776253-1796253 GCF_018812025.1 Megalobrama amblycephala
TCTTGGATGACACGGGGGTGAGTAAATTATCAGGAAAATTTAATTTGAAAGTGAACTAATCCTTTAAAGTGTGTGTGTTGTAGAGCTCGAGGAAAGGCAGTTTCACAGGAATTCACAGTCAAAACTTTACTTTCATATTAAGTTTTGTGGAGAAAACAAACAGAAGTGACTGTGATTAAATGTGCAGACATGAGCCCTCCTCAGCAAACACATTATTTTTCTGTTCGTCCTCATTATGGGATGTATTTCCTCCTCTCTGCCGGAGACACGAGCGCGGCTGGACTTTCGGAGGACCGGGGGGCGGCAGCCGGAGAGGATTGTGGGATTCATTAGCCGGCGTTGCTGGATGACTCATGGCAGTGTGGCTGACCTCTCGTGTGTTTGTCTTTCTTGGGTTTATTCTGTGCGTCTCTTTATTCTGCGTCCTGCTGGAGGCATTAAGGGTCGGACGGAGTCTAAACAGACCAGCTGCTGCTTTAAACAGATGAAGTCCTGCATCAGTCTGATGTCACAGACGGCCGCGCTTCAGCAGCAGACGCTCAAATGAGCCCTGCCTGGATATGTGTGTGTGTGTGTGTGTGTGTGTGTGTGTGTGTGTGTGTGTGTGTGTGTGTGTGTGTGTGGATCAATATAGACAACTACAGAGAAATAAAAGGCACATCTATGCACATCCTCATTTGATTAAAAATAAAATACATATAACGTCATTTATGTCTTTATTCTAAAAATGCAAAAACATTTTGTCAGCCAAATGCCTTTTGAATGTAAAAAATAAATACATTTTGAGTTAATATTTCAATAATTTAACGACGTTTGCATGTTCACGGATCCCTGATGTTGGTTAATGGTCACATGACATGCAGCTAAACAAATCAAATATTTAATGAAATTTAAGTGTGTGTTATTTTGATTGTTTTAATTTGATCATTTTTTATAATTTAATTAATTGTCAGCTTTTTTTTTTATCAGCCCAAATTGGAAAACCCTTTATAGATATATTCTACTTTAAAGGGTCAGTTCACCCATAAATGAAAATAATGTCATTTATTACTCACCCTCATGCCGTTTGTGATGGAATTTTTGAACTAATAAATAATGAACTAACATTTCGGGTCGAGACGTTGACCCAAAATATTATTGAGTGTCGATTAGGAGACGCCCCAGGAAGGTAACTTAAGTCAGGTGCGTCTTGGAAAATCTACTACACGTTCCACACCCGTAAGACCTTCGTTCATCTTCAGAACACAAATTAAGATATTTTTGATGAAATCCGATGGCTCAGTGAGGCCTGAGCAATGACATTTCCTCTCTCAAGATCCATTAATGTACTAAAAACATATTTAAATCAGTTCATGTGAGTACAGTGGTTCAATATTAATATTATAAAGAGATGAGAATATTTTTGGTGCGCCAAAAACACAAAATAACGACTTATATAGTGATGGCCGATTTCAAAACACTGCTTCAGGAAGCTTTATGAATCTTTTGTGTCGAATCATGATTCGGATCGCGTGTCAAACTGTCAAGCTGCTGAAATCACATGACTTTGGTGCTCCGAACCGCTGATTCGACACAAAAGATTCATAATCTTCATGAAGCAGTGTTTTGAAATCGGCCATCACTATATAAGTCGTTATTTTGTTTTTTTGCCGCACCAAAAATATTCTCGTGGCTTTATAATATTAATATTGAACCACTGTACTCACATGAACTGATTTAAATATGTTTTTAGTACATTAATGGATCTTGAGAGAGGAAATGTCATTGCTCAGGCCTCACTGAACCATCGGATTTCATCAAAAATATCTTAATTTGTGTTCTGAAGATGAACAAAGTTCTTACGGGAGTGGAACAGCATGAGGGTGAGTAATTAAACCCTTTAAAGACAGATGTTTTCCATGAATTTAGGGAATTGTTTCTCATCCCGTGCTCAGATCTCCTATGGTGTTCCACAGGGCTCTATTCTGGGTCTTTTCCTTATTCAATATATGCTTCCATATGATCCAGAAACATAACTTATATCATCTCTATGCCGACGACACTCAGCTTTATTTGCCTGTTAAAAACAACAACTTTTCTGTGTCTAATCATGTCTTCTGGACATTTAATTTTTTGCATTTAAATATTGCTAAAACTGAAATAGTGGTTTTTGGTCCATCAGTTGTGTCTTCTGACATTGTCAAGCAGCTCGGTTCCCTCTCATCTAATGTGCACGAGCGTTTGGTCCCACATTGTCTTTTGATAAGCAGATCAGTGCAGTTTCTTTCAATTAAGATCGGATGCTTTCCATGAAGGACCTTCAAACTGTAATTCATGCAATTCATTCTATCATTTTTACTATTTTTTTCTTTGTTTGAGGGTGTAAATCTTTCACTTGTTTTCTTGATTATGTTTGTTTTGTACAGTACTTTGGTCTGAACACCTGTTGCTGTTTAAATGTGCTTTAGAAATAAATAAAATAAACTATATTTATAATTAGCTGTTTTTAAAACAATACTAGTTAACATGAGTGTCTACATACTGTGTCATGCAAAAACTTTCAAACTAATTTTATTAAGATCAGACTCTGCATTGAAATTTTACTTCATCTAATATTAAGCCAAATCCCTAAAAATGATCATTTTAATGTGGATCCACATTGTTGGATGAAAACAACCCAAGTTGGGTTAAAATGGTTAAATGTTTGCTCAACCTGCTGGTTAGTTTTATTTAACTCAACTATTGCTTAAAAATTACTATATTGCTCGCCTAAAATGAACCCAAAATATGTTGGAAAGGAACATTTTTTAATATGCTTAATAAATTATTTATTAAATTGCTTATTAATAAATGTTCATCTTTTGATTATTATTGTTTCCTCTAGTAATTATGTGTCTGATTTTTCATTTCCAACATATTTTGGGTTCATTTTAAACCAGACATTTAGTCATTTTTAATCAATAGTTGAGTTAAATAAAACAACCCAGCAGGTTGATCAAACATTTAACCCAACCGCTGGGTTAAAACAACCCAGTCACAGTGAGTTTGTGGGATTTTCAACCCAACTTGGGTTGTTTTTAACCCAGCATCTTCCTGCTGACTGTATTTTAAAAGCAGAACACATTAATGCTAATCAAGTCTCAAATGTGGTTTAACAACTGATTTCTGGAAATATTGTCCAGTCTGAACAGCCAAATGTCATTTTAAGTATTTTTTCTTTCCTTTCTAGTGACACTTACTCTCTTGACGTCATGCTCATTGTATGGCAACTGATGTAGATAAATCAGATATTGACATCATCACTTGCGAAATTAAAGTTTGGACAGTCAAATCAGCCCTGAGTGCAGTGTGAACATCATCAACAAATCAATGTTTAGTGCAAAGATCTCTCTCTCTCCCTCCTTTCTGTCTGTCTCTCAGCAGGGTTTTGACTCCAGCTGTCGTATCTCAATGTCTCTCTCTCTCTCCTGTCGTACAGGTGTCTGTCTTTACATCGGCGTGACTGAAGAAACCCTGAAAATCTCCCGTCCTCGCCTGCCAGCGTAATGACATCCAGCATTCAGTACCTGCGTTTGAGACGAGATGATCACAGCTGTGCTGCCGCTCCCAGCTGAGGAACGACAAAAAATCACAAGCCCGATAAACGACACGGGGGCCAAATTAGCTATGCCTTTATGCAAATGAAAGCTGTTGACAAGGAGACCCGTTTCATTTGCACTCCAGCACAGCTCATAAAACATGGCAGGATACGCTTAAAAATGACACGCAAAAGAAACAGGAGATTTTCACTCCCCGAGGTGATCTAGTGCTGAAAGAAAAGGAAAATTGCATGCAATAATCATTAAGAAGCAATAGAATCAAGAAGGAAAATGCATCTGTTGAACAGCAAGCAGACAAGTGTCAGAATATGAGAAGATTCAGGCAGTAAGTGCTCATGTTGTGTGTTCAGCACCACGGACAGCGACCGTCTAATGTCTGAATGATGTATTCCTCTTTAAAAGTCAAGCAGTAAAAATCAATTACATTCAATTATTTAATTACAGAAAGTATTTTTATGTATGCTTGCATGTACAGATATTTGAGATGCAGAAGAACAGTGAGTCTAGTTCATGAGAAGAGGGTGAAAATCAGCAAATTAACTCTAAATTCAATTTAAACAAATGTGTTTACCGTGAGTTTTGATGGTCTCATATTATAAAAACACGGTACTCTGAATGACTACTGTAGGTCATGAACACTGACAAATACCATGATAGTATCAAAATATTATACTGTAATTCAAAATGCATGTAGCCAAACTCAAACAAGCATCACTCTAAAAAATGCTGGGTTAAAAACAACCCAAGTTGGGTTGAAAGTGGACAAACCCAGTGATTGGGTTATTTTAACCCAGTAAATGGGTTGTTTTAACCCAACAGTTGTGTTAAATGTTTGCCCAACCTGCTGGGTAGTTTTATTTAACTCAACTATTGTTTAAAAATTACTATATGACTTGAAAAATTTGATTAGGTAATTTTAATTTTATTTTAGAAAGTGGGTATTTCAGTATGAATGATTAAATTGTGCACTCAAAAAAAAAAAAAAAAAAAAAAAAAAAAAAAAAAAAATGCTGGGTTAAAAACAACCCAAGTTGGGTTGAAAATGGACAAACCCAGTGATTGTGTTGTTTTGACCCAGTAATTGGGTTAAATGTTTGCTCAACCTGCTGGGTTGTTTTATTTAACTCAACTATTGTTTAAAAATGACTATATGTCTGGCCTAAAATGAACCCAAAATATGTTGGAAATTAAAAATCAGACACATAATTACTAGAGGAAACAATAATAATCAAAAGGTGAACATTTATTAATAAGCAATTTTATAAATGTTTATTGTTTCATTATTAAACATATTAATAAATGTTAATTCCCAACATATTTTGGGTTCATTTTAAGCAAGAAATACAGTAATTTTTAAACAATAGTTTAGTTAAATAAAACTACCCAGGAGGTTGATCAAACATTTAACCCAACTGTTTACTTTTACTGGGTCAAAATAACCCAATCACTGGGTTTGTCCACTTTCAACCCAACTTGGGTTGTTTTTAACCCAGCATTTTTTAGAGTGATGAATTATTTTTTATCAATCTATACTATTCTGTAAATGAGCAATGAATACAATGTGTAAAATGTAAAATAAAACCAATAATTTTAGCTGCAGCTGTGTTAGAGAGAAAATAGCAATACAAAATTGTTTAGTTATTGTAGATAGTGGGTATTTCAGTACGAATTATTAAATTGCGCACTCTAAAAAAGAAATGCTGAGTTAAAAACAACCCAAGTTGGGTTGAAAATGGATAAACCCAGCGAAAGGGTTGTTTTGACCCAGTAGTTGGGTTAAATGTTTGACCAAATGTGCTGGGTATTTTTAACTCAACTATTGTTTAAAAATTACAGTATGTCTGGCTTAAAATTAGCCTAAAATATGTTGGAAATTAAAAATCAGACACATAATTACTAGAGGAAACAATAATAATCAAAAGGTGAACATTTATTAATAAGCAATTTAATAAATGTTTATTGTTTCATTATTAAACATATTAATAAATGTTAATTCCCAACATTTTTTGGGTTCATTTTAAGCAAGAAATCAATAATTGAGTTAAATAAAACTACCCAGCAGGTTGATCAAACATTTAACCCAACCACTGGGTCAAAATAACTACTATAATTACTAGAGGAAACAATAATAATCAAAAGATGAACATTTATTAATAAGAAATCTAATCAATGTTTATTGTTTCATTATTATTCATTAAACGTATTAATAAATGTTCATTTCCAAAATATTTTGGGTTCATTTTAAACAAATAATACAGTATTTTTTAAACAACAGTTGAGTTAAATAAAACTACCCAGCATGTTTGGCAAACACTTAACCCAACTGCTGGGTCAAAACAACCCAATCACTGGGTTTGTCCACTTTCAACCCAAAAGGGTTGTTTTTAACCCAGCATTTTTTAGAGAAATGAATTAATTTTTATCAAACTATACTATTCTGTAAATGAGCAATGAATACAATGTGTAAAATGTAAAATAAAACCAATAATTTTAGCTAAAACGTGCAGCTGAGTTATTTTCAAAACTATTTGTTTAGGTATTTTTTAAATTTTATTGTAGATAGTGGGTATTACAGTACGAATGATTAAATTGCAGCTATTTTAGAGGTATTTTATACATTTTAAAGGTTAAAGGGTTCACTACATGTTGCTTTTATTAAAATTCGCTCCGTGTTTGAGATCTAAACGCCGTACAAATGTTGGACCTCTCGCTCCGCCCCGCACGAGCGCCTTCACTCACGCCGCCCTGTGATTGGCTGGCCCGGACTTATTATGCAAATGAACCGCGGGTCTATTCAAAAGGCTCGAGCTGACGTCACGAGTCAGAGTGGCAGCTGACACACGGGGAGAGAGAGACAGATGGAGAAAGTGAAAGAGTCCTGAGGAGAAAACGCGCGCGAGACTGAGGGGAGACACATTACACCGAGAGCTGTGATAGAGGGAGAGGAAGAGGAAGAAAGAGAGAGAGGAAGAGTGGATGGTAGAGAGCGGGAGACACAGCGCGCGGGAGGGAGAAAGATGGCCTCGGTCACGGCGGAGAATGGCTTCAGCACCGCGAACAGCTCCGGCAGAATGAACGGACTCAACAGCGCGATTCCCATGAAAGATCACGACGCCATCAAGCTCTTCATCGGGCAGATCCCGCGCAACCTGGAGGAGAAAGACCTCAAGCCGCTGTTCGAGGAGTTCGGCAAGATCTACGAGCTCACGGTGCTCAAGGACCGGTTCACCGGGATGCATAAAGGTCGGACTTTGCTTTCTTTGGGTTCCTCGAACCTGTGTGTGTGTGTGTGTGTGTGTGTGTGTGTCTCAACATCCATGTGAACAACATTTTTAAGGGAACGTTCTCAGAATGTTCTGACAAGGTTCTTTTAAAGTTGTGAACAAACGTTCTCCAGTAACGTTAATAGAACGTTCAATTATATTCTCATATTATATTCATTGATCTGGTCATTAATAACGTTCTTAATACATCATTAATGAAACGTTTCAGTTGGACGTTACTGCTTGTTATCAAACGATCAACAAGTAACGTTCCCATAATGTTTGTAAAATGATCAACTGGAACATTCCTTCATTGTTCCTTTAATCTTCGCATGAACAAGAGGAAACGTTTTTAAAACATTTAAAAGAAAAATGTTGAACAATTGAAACTGAGAAATAATGTTTTCATAATTTAATGGGAATGTTATCAAAATGTTATTCATAAATTGTTCATGAAACGTTTTCGTTGGACGTTAATCTAAGGTTTTTTTTAAACGTTACTTACTACTAGTTATCGAACATTCAACAAGTAACATTCCCATAACGTTTGTAAAATGATCAACTGGAACATTCCTTCAATGTTCCTCTAACCTTCACATAATCAAGAGAAAACGTTTTTAAAACATTTAAAAAACGTTCTGAAAAATAATAATAAATCACTAACTTAATGGGAACTTTATCAAAATCTTATTTATAAATTGTTCATGAAATGTTTTCGTTGGACGTTCATCTAACGTTTTTTAAACCTTACTTACTACTTGTTATCTAACGTTCAACAAGAAACGTTCCCATAATGTTTGTAAAATGATCACCTGGAACGTTCCTTTAATGTTCCTCTAACCTTCACATAAACAAGAGAAAACATTTTTAAAACATTTAACAAAAAAAAAAGTTGAACTGTTGAAACTGAGAAATAATTTTTTCATAACTTAATGGGAACTTTATCAAAATGTTATTCATAAATTGTTCATGAAACATTTTCGTTGGTCGTTCATCTAAGGTTTTTTTAAACGTTACTTACTACTAGTTATCGAACATTCAACAAGTAACGTTCCCATAACGATAGTAAAATGATCAACTGGAACGATCCTTCCTCTAATCTTCGCATAAACAAGAGAAAACGCTTTTAAAACATTTAAAAACCGTTCTGAAAAATAATGAATCAATAGCTTAATGGGAACTTTATCAAAATGTTATTTATAAATTGTTCATGAAACGTTTTCGTTGGTCGTTCGTCTAAGGTTTTTTAAACGTTACTTACTACTAGTTATCGAACATTCAACAAGTAACATTCCCATAACGATAGTAAAATGATGAACTGGAACGATCCTTCCTCTGATCTTCGCATAAACAAGAGAAAACGCTTTTAAAACACTTAAAAAACATTCTGAAAAATAATGAATCAATAACTTAATGGGAAGTTTATCAAAATGTTATTCATACATTGTTCATGAAATGTTTTCGTTGGACGTTCATCTAAGGTTTTTAAACGTTACTTACTACTAGTTATCGAAAGTTCAACAAGTAACGTTCCCATAATGTTTGTAAAATTATCACCTGGAACGTTTTTAAAACATTTAAAAAATGTTCTGAAAAATAATTATTCCAAAATTTAATGGGAACTTTATCAAAATGTTATTTATACATTGTTCATGAAACATTTTCATTGGACGTTCATCTAAGGTTTTTTAAATGTTACTTACTACTAGTTATCGAACGTTCAACAAGTAACATTCCCATAACGTTTGTAAAATGATCAACTGGAACGTTCCTTCAATGTTCCTCTAACCTTCGCATAAACAAGAGAAAACGTTTTTAAATCATTTAAAAAAACCAAAAAACGTTGAAACTGAGAAATGACCTTTCCATAACTTAAAAAATGTTATTTATAAATTGTTCATTAAACGTTTTCGTTGGATGTTCATCTAACGTTTTTTAAACGTTACTTACTACTTGTTATCAAACGTTCAACAAGTAATGTTGCCATAACGATAGTAAAATGATCAACTGGAACGTTCCTTCAGTGTTTCTCTAACCTTTGTTTAAATGTTGAACCATTGAAATAACATCAAAATTGGTTGGAAATTAAAAATCAGACACATAATAGTCAAAAGGTGAACATTCATTAATAAGCAATTTAATAAATGTTTATTGTTTAATTATTATTCATTAAACATATTAATAAATGTTAATTTATTAAACGTATGATTACATGTTAATTGGGTTCCTTTTAAGCGAGCAATTTAGTAATTTTTAAACAATAATTGAGTTAAATAAAACTACACAGCACGTCAAACATTTAACCCAACCGCTGGGTCAGAACAACCCAATAGACTGGGTTTGTCCATTTTCAACCCAACTTGTTTTTAACCCAGCCTGATATAATATAAGAACTGTTAATGAAATATCAAGAGCTTTATTAATCTCCCAAGAACAGATTGTTATGGTAAAAAGATTTATTTTAAAGTGCGGAGTGAAGCGTATGTGTTTGTGGATCGGAGGAGCATCAGTGGAAACACAAACCCACATGCAAAACCGTTTCAGACATTTTCACGAAGCATGAACGATTACAGCAGTTCTGATATATATTCACACTTGATTTTGGGCTTTTGCATGGGAACATTTCTTCTCGATCACCTGTTTTGCAGTGCTGCTGATCGTTTATATCTCTCTCATATTTCTTGTTTGCGTTTTGTGTTTTACATGTGTTTTACTCTGGATAGTTAAACGATAATCTTTCAGTAGTTTTCGGTGTAAGTGTCCTTGCATAGATTTTTTTTCCTGTGTACTAAATGAAAACTCAAATGTGAAACTTATAAATGAATAAATAAAAATATGGTTGCCATGGGCACGACTGACTAAATTATTAAAGAATGTTGTGTTGAAGCATTATTTAATTTCGTATGCATTCATTTAATAATCTGTATTTACTTGCACACAGATGCATTGTGCGTCGTTCTGCGTTGCACGTTCATATTTTCTTTGTTTTTTTTATTCAGTGCAATTCTGAGCATCAACATTATATAGACATTATATAATCTACAAGTGCAAAGGTCAAAATATTTCCATTAGGTTCTTATTTAGTCCTTCATAAACTCTCCATCTCCAGCAGCTCTCTCTCTCGCTGTAATCACTGTTGTGCAGGTTTTGTGCTGATATTTCCCAGTGGATCAGACGTGTATCATTAAAGCTGTTAGTTTACATTAATAGACCGGAGGAGGCAGCGGTTACAATAACGCAAGCTCTGAGAACATCAGCAGAGGCTAGTTAAAGAGGACCTATTATGCCCTTTTGTTTTTGTGCTCTACTAGAACAAGTTTTCCTGCTTGAATGTTGATTATTTTCCTCGTATTCTCCATTGTTGCAGCTCCTCTCTTCCCAGTCTGTCAGTAACACTCTGTTTAGTTCCTGTCTCTATGAAGCTCCGCCTTCTTTAAAGCACATTGTGCTCTGATTGGTTGGCTGGAGCAGTGTGTTGTAATTGGTGTTTGGGAAATGTCCCGCCCCTTACCATAACCACCAGTTTCAACACGCTACTAACTAACTCAACCAGGCCCCGCAACTTTATTCTGCGTATGAATTATTTTAATGAGGAATATTGTGAAGACTACAATGAAACAAGAAAACACATTTAATGAATTAAAATGCATCAGAAATGTGTTTTTTGGTCTATAAATGGCTCGTTCTGATCGGAGCCTGTGGGATTTGTCGATTCGGTTTGACCGGCCGTTGGCATCCGTGCCCTTCACACCTCTCTCAGCATCGGTCCGTGTGCCAGTTTTGGCTCTGAGCGGTTTTGGCCTGCGGGGGGCAAATCTTCAGGTCTGACGCCAGCTAGATGAGATGCTGTGATTCAACATCCACTTCTGTACAACAGCAGAGTCAGAATACAGTGACCTCAAAAGACTTCACTCGTGGAACAATAGAACCGTTTACTGCATTGAAGTTTGCATATGTGCTTTTTGTTGAGTATCATATTTGATACATCAGACTTTTATGGAGGAAAAACAGCTTAATTTTATTCAGAGGCCCAAACTAAATGAAAATATGCAATTTGGTGCAGATGCTGATATTTATATGGACAAAAAGTGATGAAATTCTGATGCTTGTAATGGAAATCAATGAGATCTTTATACCAGTATTGCGGATACTGACATAAAATCATATAAATATCAATATGATATTTAAATGCTTAGTTTTACAATCAAAGCTCTATAGTTTTAAAACATATAATGCAATGCAATACAATGATGATTGAGAGATGAACTAATAAACCTTCCTCAAAAGCCTGATGATCATATTTGTAGGGATGCACGATATATTGGCCACCATATCGGATCGGCCGATATATGTTCATTTTTAATGTTATCATTATTGGCCCAATAAGAAAATTTGGCCGATATATTAAAGCTGAAAAATAATGGATTATTTCGGCTATCGGCTTTCAAATATAAAGAATTATCGGTTATCGTATCGGCCGATATATGTAAATTTTTAATGTTATCGTTATCGGCCTGATAAGAAAAATTGGCCGATATATTAAAGCTGAAAAATAATGGATTATTTCAGTTATCGGCTTTCAAATATAAAGAATTATCGGTTATCGTATCGGCCGATATATGTTAATTTTTAATGTTATCGTTATCGGCCTGATAAGAAAAATTGGCCGATATATTAACGCTGATAAATAATGGGTTATTTCAGTTATCGGCTTTCAAATATAAAGAATTATCGGTTATCGTATCGGCCGATGTATGTTAATTTTTAATGCTATCGTAATCGACCCGATAAGAATATTTGGCCAATATATTAAAGCTGATAAATAATGGATTATTTCTTTCAGCTGAGACACTTCAGATGCGCACTGTTTGCCATGATGGTTTTGAATTGCTTGAAATATGATTGAAATCACTTCAAAAAGGAAAATACAGTTAAATAAAATACAACATGTGCAGCACATTTCATAGGCTACATAAAATTATAATTGTGTGTTTGGGACATGGCTTTTAATGGTGAGACTTTTGTTTTTGTAATCAGGCTCCCAAAAATTACATAAAAATTTGCATTTAGATATATCGGCCAATATATCGGTTATCGGCTTTCAAATATAAAGAATTATCGGTTATCGGTATCGGCCCAAATTTTTATATCGGTGCATCCCTACATATTTGATACTCATGATTTTTCCAAAAAATGATGTATGGATAATCAAATAAACCTGAGTTGCCTCAGTTGCAATATTACTAACAATATCAAAGTTATTCTTACATTTACTATAAAAAGAATATCGGTAAAGATTCACAGCAAAAAGGAGGATGTTTGTACAATTAAAGTCCTTTTATTTGCTATAAAAGTCTAAACAATCAATCAGACGACAGAAGGACTGTAGGAGATTGTGTGCTAAACTGTTTTTTCAGCAAAGTTTTGATTGTGTCGATCATTTAGAGGTCTTAGAAATTTGCATATAAAATAGGTATTATATGGTTATGTTACACTTCAAGAAGTCTGAATGTAATTCCATAAATCTCAAAGCAATTTTGGTGCAATTTTTCTTTACAATAAAGACTCTTATTGTTGTAAAATGACATAATGGCATATTTAAGTGTGATTCATGTGTGTGTCAGACATACTGACGGATCTGTTCAGGGCAGGACGACGGGCTGTGGTTTGCGTTTTGATGACTTACATAATGTTATTTAACTCGTTCTGCAGCCGCTGGTCTCCTGTATCAGCACTTCATCATTGTCAGTCTGTTTGCATTTAGTTTGTGTTGGAGTTTTACTGTCAGTGTGTGTGTGTGATGCTCAGGTCAGCTGCAGTTAGAAATCTCAACAAGACATGATTTTTCTGTTTCAAACAGAGATTGTGATTCTCCTATGATTCTGAATACACAACTAAACAAGATAGCATGTAATTTACTCGAGGTTCTGACAAAATATTAATTGCTGCATGTCTGGTGTGTGTTCTGATGGGTCACAGACAGCAGATGAAATAAAGCTGAACCATATAATCATGCATGCATTGCAAAACAAGCAGTCCTGTAGCTCGAGCGCTGCGTTTGGGTTCGAATGAATAAAAGTTGTTATTCAAGAGATGTTTATGAGACCAATATACTTGAACTGTAAAGGAGAGCCTGTTGAGTTTTAAAGCATCTCCACTTGACATGCGGTGTGCAGTCCTGCGAGTTTGGCCGATGGGTGTCGTGTGTGTATTCTTGCTCCCTGAGGAGGGCACGTCTGCAGATTCTGCTCGCCGCTGCAGAAATGCCTCTCAGAGGGTCACCGCTGCCAGACATGGGGCAAAAAACACATTTGCTTTTGATGTTTAAGCATGTTCAAATTAATTTGCAGTGCCGTTTGGTGGTGGAGGTGTCTGGAAATGCATATGTGGGTTTTTTTCTGCTATTTGTCCAATTAATGTGATTTTGAATATCGCTGTCGTTTGCATAACTGTCAGACATGTCTCTCTGTATGATTTTTAATTCTTTATTCTTTTTTTGCATATTTTTAATATTGTATTTGTAGACTTTTTTCTTATACAGCACTTTTATTGTTACATATACATTGACATTAACAATTAATGTGATTTTGACTATTGCCGTCATTTGCACAACGGTCAGATATGGAAGCTTGTTTCCGGAATAAAACAGTTTAAAAGATAATTGTGACTTTTTTCTTGCAATTCTGCCTTTTTTGTCGTAATTCTGACTTTTCTCTTGCAATTGACTTTTTCTTTTCTCTTGCAATTCTGACTTTTTTTTCATAATTGTGCCCTTTTTCTCGCAAATCTGCCTTTTTCCCTCGCAATTCTGACTTTTCTCTTGCAATTGACTTTTTCTTTTCTCTTGCAATTCTTTATTTTTTCTCACAATTCTGACTTTTTTCTTGCAATTCTGAACTTTTTCTAGCAGTCCTGCCTTTTTTTACTCACAATTCTGCCTTTTTTCCCTCGCATTTCTGACTTTTTTTTTTCGCATTTCTGACTTTTTTCTCATAATTCTGCCTTTTTCTTGCAAATCTGCCTTTTTCCCTCACATTTCTGACTTTTCTCTTGGAATTCTGCCCTTTTTTCTAGCAGTTCTGCCTTTTTTCCTCACATTTCTGACTTTTTTCTCGCATTTCTGACTTTTTTCTAGTAATTTTGCCTTTTTTCTCACAATTCTGTCATTTTTATATCAGGGTAAAACTAATAAAAATTAGTAACGTTATGTTGGTAGTGTTAAATCTTGATCTGTATAACATCTCCCATGTCTGGTTTGAATGACGAAGAAGTGAACTTGAAATCTATGTGCTATAAAAAGAAACTAGATTTGTAGATTTTCTGATGAAAATGTCAGTGGTGTTTGCCTGTGCAAACCCAGTCTGATCACTCAGTAATGAAGTGATGAATCTGCTGTCTGTGTGTTTCAGGATGTGCCTTTCTAACGTACTGTGCCAGAGAGTCAGCGCTGAAGGCCCAGAGCGCTCTCCATGAACAAAAGACTCTACCCGGGGTAAGAGCCTGATTATTTTTCATTTCTCTTTCTCTCTCAGCCGGATCTCGCTCTTTCTCCTGAACTCATAATCAAACTATCACTAATAATGTCAACAAAGCTCTGGTGCTGATTGGCTGACAGACTGTTCCTGGATTCGTCTGACTCCATGTTCATTAATGAGTTTTTTTTGAGGGCAACGTCTGACTTTTGAACAAAAGACATAAGAATTTAAAGAAGCTCGTCTCATTTTCTTTGGCTGCGTTCACAAATCTGATTTGCTCTTTTGAATGTGAACAGCAGAAATCACATTAAATCTGATTTTGACAATACAATTTGAATGGGAAGACAATTAAACATCCTAATTGTGTGCAAAAGATGCGGTGTGAATGTGCTGTAGCGTCTCTCTTTCTGCTTCCTTCCTGTGCGTACGGCACATGTATTATGAATAGGCTGAGCTGGATGTGTGGCTGTATCGCCGCTGTATTCCCAAGGTTCTGCTCTTCCCAGGAGAGTGATCACTGTTCAAACCTGCAGGGAGAAAGTCAGCGTGACAGGGAGAGAAGGGAAGGAGAGGATCGATCATCTGTTTGCAGTCCTGATGAATCTCTTGGGCAATTATCATGTTCAGACCTACGGAAGGAAAAAAAAAATGTGACTGTTTAATCAAGCTCCAAAAATGGCTCGTTTTGATATTGCGGGATCTGTGATGTCACACGGGATCATCATGAATAGTAATACATCATCACACCATAGGCATTCAGTCAAATAATTTCAAAGAAACACTTACACAAAAAAAAACAGGACTGTAAATACAGGGGTAGAACAAAGGAGAATAAACTAGACACAGATGAACACAATGGCAAACAAATAAGGACATAATCAGACTAAGGAAACCAAAACTAAACAGAGAGAAGAAACAGGAACAAACGGTATGGAAGCTTGTTTTTCCACCACTAAATAAAAAAATAAAAAAGGTAATTGCGACTTTTTATCTCACAATTCTGACTTTTTTTCTCAGAATTGCAAGGTATTAACATACAATTGTGAGTTATAAAGTTTGTAATTTACAACTGGATATTATATCACACAATTCTGACTTTATCAAGTCTGACTTTATAACTCATAATTCTGACTTTATAACATACAGTTCTGACTTTATTAATTCTGACTTTATATTACACAATTCTGACTTTATCAATTCTGACTTTATAACTCACAATTCTGACTTTATATCACGTAATTCTGATTTGATCAAGTCTGACTTTATAACTCACAATTCTGACTTTATATCACGCAATTCTGACTTTATCAAGTCTGACTTTATAACTCACAATTCTGACTTTATAACATGCAGTTCTGACTTTATCAAGTCTGACTTTATATCACACAATTCTGACTTTATCAATTCTGACTTTCTAACTCACAATTCTGACTTTATATCACGCAAGTCTGACTTTCTAACTCACAATTCTGACTTTATAACATGCAGTTCTGACTTTATCAAGTCTGACTTTATATCACGCAAGTCTGACTTTATATCTCACAATTTTGACTTTATATCTCACAATTCTGACTTTATCAAGTCTGACTTTATATCTCACATTTCTGACTTTATCAATTCTGACTTTATATCTCACAATTCTGACTTTATCCATTCTGACTTTATCAAGTCTGACTTTATATCACGCAAATCTGACTTTATATCACGCAATTCTGACTTTATCAAGTCTGACTTTATATCACACAATTCTGACTTTATCAAGTCTGACTTTATATCACACAATTCTGACTTTATCAAGTCTGACTTTATATCTCGCAATTCTGACTTTATCAAGTCTGACTTTATATCACACAATTCTGACTTTATCAAGTCTGACTTTATATCACACAATTCTGACTTTATCAAGTCTGACTTTATATCTCGCAATTCTGACTTTATCAAGTCTGACTTTATATCACACAATTCTGACTTTATCAAGTCTGACTTTATATCTCGCAATTCTGACTTTATCAAGTCTGACTTTATATCACACAATTCTGACTTTATCAAGTCTGACTTTATATCACACAATTCTGACTTTATCAAGTCTGACTTTATATCTCGCAATTCTTAATATATATCACACAATTCTGACTTTATAACTCACAATTTAGACTTTATAATGTGCAATTGTGAAAAAAAAAGTCAGAATTGTGAGATAAAAAGTCACAATTACATTTTTTATTTTTTATTTAATTGTGGAAACAATCTTTAATAAAATGGAAGCAGAACAGAGTATCAAAATAAAAGTCAACAGAAAGGAACATAAACCTGACAGTACTTCAATAATCATTATTTCATTTACAACTTCAACAAATCATTGTTCATATATTTGTGCACTACAGTATATTCCTGTTTGGAGTGTCACAGTCCCTGATCATTGTATAAAAAGTTAACAGTACAAAAACTCATTCTGAAATTACAGGTTTAGGACAACAAGAGGGGGAATACATCATGAGAAAACCTTCAATTTTGGCAGAAATAGAAAATTTCCTGCATGAGTGTGTGAGAAGTTCTGGCGTTCAGGTGAAATCACAGCCGTTATATTTGCTGAATGAGCTGAGAATAAGTCTGCATAATTCTTCTGCATCTCGCAAACACAAAACAAAATAATGTGCAGCTGTTCACATGCTCCGACGTTTATGTACAGTATGGTGTTTAAATTTAGTCAGACAATATAAAGTTAGAATTTAATGCATAATATGTGCATAATGATCCATGACAAATATTTACATTTGTATTGCTGAAGCATTTGAATATATAAATATACAAACAAAACAGTGCATAAAACAATAAGGGAAGAGAAAAACAATGCAGTGTAATCAACAAAGATTGATAAAAAGGAAAGATGTTAAAGAATACGAGTGAAGTTACAGATGAAGAAACACCTCTGATTGGTTGAGTGGATGCTGTAATTAATTTTGTTCAGAGTCAGAGGCGCATTAATGCAGTCGACACAGATAAACACATTTTGACAAATCAATGCATACATTACTTGTGTACGGCTGATTTAGTATTAGTTATGAGTTATAAGTTATAAGTTATATAGTTATAAGTTATGAACAAACTTTCTTCCAGTAACATTAATAGATTGTTCAGTTATCTGGTCTTTAATAACATTATTTAAGTTTTAGCTGGATGTTCGTATAACATTTTTTGAATGTTACTATTTGTTTCAGAATGTAACATTTAAAAGTAACACTTCTGTAATGTTTGTGAAATAGAATGTTCTCTTTACGTTTGCTTAACCATTTTTAAAACATGCTTTGAACATTCTGAGAACATTCCGAAAAAACATTTTCAGAACTTAATGGGAACATTAGCAAGACTTTCTTAGAGCATATTTTTGTCAGCTGGGAGAAATCTTCTTCAGGATGTGGGGTTCGTCTCTGCTGGAGTCTCGTATCAGACCGAACACATTAGCGAGCGCGCTCAGAGGTCACGCTGTTCTTTTTATCCTCCCGTGACTGTCAATTTGTCCAGAGAGTGAAATTTGTCAAAGTCCAGCACCAATGAGGACCACCTGCTGCGACAAAAACGAAAAACGCACTGCTGGAGAGAGAGAAAATCAAGTTTTTCTCTGTTTTCATCTTTTTAGTTCTTTAAAAGTTGAACGGTCAGCAGGGAAGCAGGTCAGTGACCTTTGTGTGATTTTAAATACCAGAAAAATAAAAAGCTCTTGAAATGTCATCAAAGGTTTACACAAAGTGAAATATGAGATAATTAGGAAATGAATGTCTAGATTAAGACAAAAGAGAACAAGAAAAAATTTAAATACCAAATATGCATTTAAACATTTTCATATCCTTTTCTGTCTAATATAGAAACCTGCAATGTTAACAGAAATACAGTAAATGTAATACTTAAATTTAAAGTTTAATTGAGTTTAAAAATAAATAATTTGGCACAAAAGAAGAGGCACTGATCTTCTCAATGCTCACATGTACCAAACAAAATTTCTGGATATATAATTTGGAATTTATAATTATAATTTATTATCTTCTAAATGGATCAGAACTTTGATCATTATCAATCAGAAATGTTTGGAAATGATCCAGGTGTCTAATCCTAATAAAATCACTACCATCAAACATTAATATGTCATTTTTTAAATGTTTAAAAGACTATTCATCTGAATCTCCATGTGATTCGTCTAGTATTTTTGTAAGAGTCTTTTATTTTGACAGGCATTTCTTTCACCCTCTTCCTGATTGTTTACATACATTTCCTGCATGTCAGATCATGTTTGAGCAAATGTTTTGGCGTCCAGTCAGTGTTGTCATGATGTAATTTTCCTGTGGCTTTAGAGTGATTGGTCACATGACCATATTTGCGCCCATTGGCTATGAGCAAAGATGGCATATTTTTTTTGAAATTGAGATGGAATACAATAGAAATACTAACAGAGACATATATTGGAATACTTGCATTTGCCAGCGTCCTCCATTGAGCATTGCATGTTTAATGTGGCCGATTTGGTGAGTATTTATTGGTTGATCTATATCCATGAAATAATCAGTTTAGCGATATCTTTGTCATAGTATCCTTTCAAATGCACTTTGCAGTAAATAGTCAATAAACAGATGTTTAGAAGTGCATTTAATTTATTGCACTGGAAATGGAAAGTCTGGTTGCATTGCAGTAACTGTGCAGTGTTGTGTTGTATATTTTGTGTCTTTTAGCAAATGTACTGTGGTTCTGTGTGTGTTTTTAATCCTATTGCAAAGCAACACTCACACATCTATAAAGTCTCTGCATCTGTGGTTTTGTAATTCCAGTAGGAAATAAATATAATGGATCAGAAGTGCCTAATCTAATAAAACCCGTCCGGAGACTCTGGGCTACATTAATAACTCTCAATATTCAGACACTTGATGAATGTCGTCTTTAAATGCATAAATGTAAATTTACTGTTGAATCAATATTGTCTGCCACCTGAGAGCAACAGCAGAGTTTATAGTCTCAGTGACGCAGAAAACTTTAGTGTTTAGTCAAACAGAAACTACTGCTGTAGTTTCTGTACCATATTGTGCCACATCTATATACTGACACAACACCCTAGCAACCGCATAGCAACGCCTTAGCAACCGCCCACCACACTTAAAACTGGCAACTCTTGCATTGTTTTCAGAATATGATAAATATAAAACACAAAGAGAGACATCCACTTGTTGAAGATGTCACAAACGTCCTAAAATAAATAATTGAATTAATATAGATTTTTTTCTTATTTATTAGTTTTTTTAGTGTTTGAGTTTGTGTGTGTGCATGTGTTTGTGAGTGTGTGTGTGTGTGAGTTTGTGTGTGTTTGTGTGTGAGTGTGTGTTTGTGTGTGTGTGTGTGCATGTGTTTGTGTGTGAGTGTGTTTGTTTGTGTGTGTGTGTGTGTGTGAATGCGTGTGTTTTAGTGTGGTTGTGTGTTTGTGAGTGTGTGTTTGTGTGTGTGTTTGAGTGTGTGTGTATGTGCGCATGTGTTTGTGTGTGGGTGTGAGTTTGTGTTTGTGTGTGTGTGTGTGTGTGTGCATGTGTGTGAGTGTGTTTGTGTGCACATGTGTGCGTGTGTGTTTGTGTGTGTGTGTGTGAGTGTTTGTTTATGTGTGTGTGTGTGCATGTGTTTGTGTGGTTGTGTGTTTGTGAGTGTGCATG
>NC_063062.1:1798753-2003753 GCF_018812025.1 Megalobrama amblycephala
TGTGTTAGTGTGTGTGTGTTTTGAGTGTGTGTTTTTTGAGTGTGTGTGTGTGATTAAGTGTGTGTTTGAGTGTGGTTGTGTGTTTGTTAGTGTGTGTGTGTGTGTGTGTGTGTGCTCAGTGTGTGTGTGTGTCTTGTACATCACTAATGAGGATGTATGGCGTATTGTGTCTCATTCCACAGACGGTTTCTCCTCTCCTCATCTCTCCATGTCTCCGTCTGTCTCACTAGAGCTGCCATTAGGTGAATATTACCACATTCTTACCGTCTGACAATTTACAGTCGTGGGGTGAATCCTGAGCAGCCCGTGTGATCGTCTGCTGGTCCTGCTAATGGAGGTGAAGTCGTTATCAGAGCCAAACGCTGAACCCGCGGATCTCGGTTCCGCCCGTCCATGTGATCTGTGCACCAACACCTCATTATCACCTCCGTTCTGTGCGCCGCTCATTTATTAAACCGTCCTTTCAGAGCTTTTAAGCCTCACCTTTGGTCCCTTTTAGAGTTTGAGCGGCCGATGTGGAGAGAAACGTAACGCAGAAACACAGAACAGCCTGGAGCGCAGATGAGTTGATGTGATTCAGAAATTAACATGATTAGGAAACAAATGGGGCGATTTGGCTCACGGGCCTCGTACTGGCAGCGCCGAGGACGCCAGAGCTTTTTTGAAGTGACAGAATATTTAATAGTTGTGATTAGAGGTTCTTGTGTCTCCCAGCAGGCTGACAGAAACCTGCTGATAGTGTCCGGTGTGTTTAATGCGATTCAGGACGTCAAGATCTGGAGAAGCATGTTTCAGGACGGAATGTGTATTAAACAGGCATCATGCATTTCAGGGAAGTTTGTTGGCAGGCAGCCATAGTTCTGTGTGAATGTAGCCGAAGAATAAAACAAAACTCTCCTAATTTGTTTTAATACGAATTTTTTCCTTGTGAAAAAAGTACAATTCCTAAATTATTATGCGCATGCATTATGCATTAACAGTGGAATAAACATGCTTTTGATTGTTCTACCAGTTAATTGGCTGATATTTTTCATTTTGCGGTTATAAGATGAATAGCAAAAAGTGGCCTAATTTATCCGAATACATATATTTTACCTGTGTCAATATCTAGATCATTTATTATAGCTTGACAAATTTGCCCCTATTTGGGTGTGAGCAAAAACACAACATTTTTGTGTGTGTCCCTTTAAATGCAAATGAGCTCCACTTTCCAGAAGAGGGCGGAGCTTTAACAGCTCAACAACAACAAAGCTGGAGAATCTCACGCAGCCAAAATGATGAAAGTGTTCAGCCTTACATTATTCAAACCGGAGTCGACACTGATGGAGAGACTCAGGAAGAAGTTACAACTTTTAGACGTTTCTGAATGGTTAGTGGATAAATTGATGTAGTTGCTGTGGAGTTGATTCAACTCATCCACTAGCATGTGCCGTCATGTTCATCTTTTGTGCAAATCCAGCGTTCGTTTGGCGTAAAATGACGGCATGTCAACAACACTCTACTACAACAACTCTTCCTCTTCTCTAAAGCAGCCCAACATGGCCACGCCCCCTTTGTTGTGTGTTCTCAGGGGCGGGGTTTATGTAAATTTTAGGGTTTGTGATGTCACAAACCCGAGAAGAAGCTCGTTGTAGTCCCTACCAGCCGTTTAAAAAGCGATTTCTGTAAAAGAAAATATCTCTCTTTGCATTGAACTTTGAGTGTCGTAACTTTGCAGATGTTGTTCATGATCAAACAGCAACATTACACACTAACTAAAGTTAAAAAAGTGAAATCATAATCAACCACCCCTTTAAAAGCTTGAATTGAGTCCAGGAACATTTCTGAGACAGTAAACAGTAACCATATCAGTATTTGTTCTTAGTTCTGTTTAGTTTGGACTTGTATTGTTTATCACACTCATATGTTCCCAACACTGCAGCCGTGTGTTATTTTCACAGCAGCGTTGTGTGTTTGATTTGTATGTTGTTGTTGAACAGCGTTTGTTTTTAGCTGCCGCCTACACGATCTGCGCTGAGATGTGTGTAATAAATGCTGTAGGATCTGGTGTGACGGCGCAGGTGTGTGTTTGTGAAGGGCGGCTGGTGTCTAAATAACTCTAAACAAACACACTGATCGCAGCTGAGACCCTGCGGCGCGTCACACTCATATCGGCTCTCAGAGACACGAACACACACCCAAAAATACACACGCGCTCAGAGAGGACGCACCGAATCAGAAAGACAGAAAGAAAGGCTTTTGTTTGATGTTAGTTTGTTAGGGTTAGACTAACACTAATTATAGGGCTGGGTATTGACACAATTTACATGATTCTATTCGATTACTATTCACGTGCTTTCGATTCGATTACGATTTCGATTCGATATCAATTATTTTGGATGTAGTATTTCAGTTTCAGTACATGGCAAATTTTCTAGAGGAGAAAAAAATCTCAACTAATGCTGTAAACTACACATGAGAGTCAGTTGGTACTACTATAATATTGAAGGTTAAATTAACTTATTAATATACAAACACTTAAATTACACTCAATGATGTTTTATTATGAATAAAGTTTAGAATTACATAATCATATTTCTACTCCAATTCATTTATTTTTTAAATATAAACATTTAAATCACGGCTGTCATAGCTGATTTATTTATGCATTAAATATTGAAGAACATTAAAGATTATAATGAATATGTAATGGTGCATAGCTATATTTATCTTTCTAGAGTCACTTTTCTAGCTGACTAATGAGTTTATGGTCACTGAATATGTTTTTCTGAGGTAAATGTGACGTCACGTGACATTGAAGCTGTTTTACTGACGTCTTTCCGAGGTTGAAACACTGATTGAGCAATTACACGAGACATGATACGGATTTCAGTAAGTTGTACTGTATATTTTAACATACCTTCAGATGTTCATGTTTATTTCGCTGTAACTGGTATTAAAGCAGAGGAAAGGATGATCACATGCTTCTCTTTAACTGAGGCGCTAAAGCGATCCGTCACGCCACATTAAACAGCGCCAAAACAGTCTTTATTTTTTGAATCTCATAATAAGATGGACGTCATTTGAAATCTGAGACTTTGCTTCATATCAAAAGTACCGAAGCTCAAAGATTATTGCGATTTATTGGATGGGCGGCGCTACATATTCTGCTTATTCATCAACTGAAAACAGACTAGACTAATCGATTCTTGGGATTTAAGAATCAATATCGGTTCATAAAAATGAGAATTGATTAAAATCAAGAAATCAATATTTTTTACTCAGCCCTAGCTAATTATTTTATTAAATTCATGTTCCTGGTAATGTCGAATCAGAATAACTTCCCCAAAATCAAGCCCCGCCCTACATTTGTTCTTGTTTGCGAAGACGTTTCACTCGGATAAACGGCACAGAAGGGAGGAAAGGATGTTTCTTAAAGGTGCCGTAGAATGCGTTTTCAAAAGATGTAATATAAGTCTAAGGTGTCTCCTGAATGTGTCTGTGAAGTTTCATCTCAAAATACCCCATAGATTTTTTTTTATTCATTTTTTTAACTGCCTATTTTGGGGCATCATTAAATATGCACTGATTCAGGCTGCGGCCCCTTTAAATTCTCGCGCTCCCCCTCCCCCGAGCTCGCGACTGCCTTAAACAGCATAAACAAAGTTCACACAGCTAATATAACCCTCAAAATGGATCTTTACAAAGTGTTCGTCATGCAGCATGTCTAATCGCGTAAGTATGGTATTTATTTGGATGTTTACATTTGATTCTGAATGAGTTTGAGGCTGTGCTCCGTGGCTAAAGCTAACATTACACACTGTTGGAGAGATTTATAAAGAATGAAGTTGTGTTTATGAATTATACAGACTGCAAGTGTTTAAAAATGAAAATAGCGACGGCTCTTGTCTCCGTGAATACAGTAAGAAACGATGGTAACTTTAACTACATTTAACAGTACATTAGCAACATGCTAACGAAACATTTAGAAAGACAATTTACAAATATCAGTAAAAATATCATGATATCATGGATCATGTCAGTTATTATTGCTCCATCTGCCATTTTTCGCTGTTGTTCTTGCTTGCTTACCTAGTCTGATGATTCAGCTGTGCACAGATCCAGACGTTAATACTGGCTGCCCTTGTGTAATGCCTTGAACATGAGTTGGCATATGCAAATATTGGGGGCGTACATATTAATGATCCCGACTGTTACGTAACAGTCGGTGTTATGTTGAGATTCGCCTGTTCTTTGGAGGTCTTTTAAACAAATGAGATTTACATAAGGAGGAGGAAACAATGGAGTTTGAGACTCACTGTATGTCATTTCCATGTACTGAACTCTTGTTATTCAACTATGCCGAGGTAAATTCAATTTTTAATTCTAGGGCACCTTTAAAGGTGCAGCAGCCAATTTTTCAAATCTGAAAACTAAATGACCTGCAAAAGATACAAAAAGCTTCTATGATGTGTGTGTGATTCTTTTTTCCTCCATCCCTCTCTCCTTCTCAAAAGAGGGTGATTTGACAGAGTGATTGTCAGCTCTCCGCCTCTGACTGGTGGCCAGCGGCCCGAGGTGTAATCCGTGAGCCGTGATTGGCTAGCAGATTGATGGGCGGACAGACATGCCTTTGAGGTCTGGTGGAATGCCTGTCACCGACTCAACGTTTGTCCCCTGGAGGATTCGGGAACGCTGGGAGAGAGCAATGGAGTCTCTCTCTCTCTTGCAGGACCGCTATTAGTGCGGCGAAACTCCCGAACAGACACGTCTACCCGCTAAAGCGCGACGGCTCACTCACCTGCTGTCTGTCTCGCGTTAATGCGGACGGCCGTGACAGTGATGACATCCGGCCACTCTGCATTTGACTCTGCTGTCAAAATATGACGAGGGCTCAGGATGAAATTAAATTTCGCCCTCTACAGTTGGCATATGACTGCTCGTCTCCGTGCGCTCGCGTGTCCTCGGCTGATGTTCAATCACGCTGATGCGATCTGCTGCGGCCCGCGCTGACCGTCGGCTCACCGTGACAAATGACCTCACGGTGAGTCTCTGAAGCAAAAACATCCGAGAAACCGTCAGAGGTGGAAAGCCACAGTCAAGTCAGCTTAATGTCACTTTATTCATTTAGTATATGGAAATCAGTAGAGGTTTATAGGAATTATAGGTTTATTCATCCTCATGCTGTTTTGAACCCGTAACACTTTCTTTCATCAGTGAAACGCAAAACATTCTAAGTCTTCTGAAGTCAAAGTTCACTGATCTTCCTCTCCTCTCAAATCTCATTCTTGTTTGCATTCATTCAGATGCATGTTTGATGTTGTGATTTCCAATGAAGTCCAGCAATGAAGTCACACTCACCTAATGCACCGAGTTTGAATATTTACAAGCAAGAATGAGATTAGAAATGTAGGGTCCTATGAAATGCGTTCTGTTTTTCCTCAAAATTCCATGTTTTCTGTTTTATTTATTCTGGATTCCATTATAATGCTCTAATAAAAATTTAATAATAATAATAATAATAATAATAAAAGGATGTCTAATTGCTTGAATTCATAAAACTTTAACAATTTAAATAGTTCGTTAACATTTTAACAATAATAGTGACCTATTTTTTTCTTCTTCTAGAAATTCTGTTGTCTGTTTTCATTTTTCTGGATTGTGTGTTTTATGATTTTAATACAAATTAATCAAAATCAGTGGTAATCAAATCAATGAATAAAACTTTAACAATTTAATTAATTTTTTGAAATATTATCAAATGAAATTCGAACAATTCAAAAAGTGGTGCACAACAGAGGTTTACTGTTTAAATTAAAACATGGATGAAAAATGGTGTGATATTCCTTAAAAATACTTTTTTTTAAATAATAAACTGTATTATCATTATTACTTTGAGAAGTAAATTCTTAGTAATATACTTTTGTCACATTTTCTTCAAGTTGAACCAAACTTTTATTTTGGCGGGTTGCAGTGAAGAGCTTTGAGTTTGTGTGTGTATCTGCCGGTAGTTTTCTGAACTTTTATTTTGGCGGGTTGCGGTGAAGAGCTTTGAGTTTGTGTGTGTATCTGCCGGTAGTTTTCTGAACTTTTATTTTGGCGGGTTGCGGTGAAGAGCTTTGAGTTTGTGTGTGTATCCGTCGATAGTTTTATGAACTTTTATTTTGGCGGGTTGCGGTGAAGAGCTTTGAGTTTGTGTGTGTATCCGTCGATAGTTTTTCTGAACTTTTATTTTGGCGGGTTGCGGTGAAGAGCTTTGAGTTTGTGTGTGTATCCGCCGATAGTTTTCTGAACTTTTATTTTGGCGGGTTGCGGTGAAGAGCTTTGAGTTTGTGTGTGTATCCGCCGATAGTTTTCTGAACTTTTATTTTGGCGGGTTGCGGTGAAGAGCTTTGAGTTTGTGTGTGTATCCGTCGATAGTTTTCTGAACTTTTATTTTGGCGGGTTGCGTTAGAGCTTTGAGTTTGTGTGTGTATCCGCCGATAGTTTTCTGAACTTTTATTTTGGCGGGTTGCGGTGAAGAGCTTTGAGTTTGTGTGTGTATCTGCCGGTAGTTTTCTGAACTTTTATTTTGGCGGGTTGCGGTGAAGAGCTTTGAGTTTGTGTGTGTATCCGTCGATAGTTTTCTGAACTTTTATTTTGGCGGGTTGCGGTGAAGAGCTTTGAGTTTGTGTGTGTATCTGCCGGTAGTTTTCTGAACTTTTATTTTGGCGGGTTGCGGTGAAGAGCTTTGAGTTTGTGTGTGTATCCGTCGATAGTTTTCTGAACTTTTATTTTGGCGGGTTGCGGTGAAGAGCTTTGAGTTTGTGTGTGTATCTGCCGATAGTTTTCTGAACTTTTATTTTGGCGGGTTGCGGTGAAGAGCTTTGAGTTTGTGTGTGTATCTGCCGATAGTTTTCTGAACTTTTATTTTGGCGGGTTGCGGTGAAGAGCCGTGAGTTTGTGTGTGTATCTGCTGACAGTTTTCTGAACTTTTATTTTGGCTTTTTTATTGTTCTGTTTATTTCAGATCTGGGCTTGTTGAAGTCTGCAGCAACAGATGGGAGTTTTTTCCCCTGTAAAATCATTTATATAATGATTTAATCCAATCATCTCTTTCCGCTCTCAGCGCTCATTTTAACGAGGGTCTCAGTAATGGATCCTTAATGAGGCCTGACTCGTAGCGAGGGGTCAGACGGCATCTGGTCCGGCTAGAGATGAAAGTGTTAAAGGGTTAGTTCAACCAAAAATGAAATTTCTGTCATTAATTCCTCACCCTCATGTCGTTCCACATCTGTAAGCCCTTCGTTCATCTTCAGAACACAAATTAAGATATTTTTGATGAAATCCGAGAGGTTTCTGTCTCTCCATAGAGATCCAACACAACGACCACTCCAAGGTCCAAAAGAACATTTTGTAACATTATAAATGTCTTTGCTAATTTCTTTCATAAAAACCCCAAACTGTTGTCCGGTAGTGAATATATTGATTCTAGCTTGTATATAAACTGCGCTCTCTTCACATAGTAATATCACGTCAGACTCCAGACTGTGATTGCCACGAGCAAAGATAAGCAGGTCATGAACGTCCATGAGCGCCTGAACCACCCGAGCAATGGTATTTGAGGTTAATATGAAAGCAAGAAACAGCTCTTTCTCTCTCAGTTTTAAGTTTATGCATGCAAAATCTCTCTGGGGTCACATTGTGTGATGAAACTAAAGGACGTGCAGCTTCATCCAGACTCCAAACATCATGTTTGCCAGCAGATGTTCACCTAAAGAGCAGTTAAGGGAGGTCTGTGTCGCGTCTCGACGTCTCCGAGCGTTCTGCGTGTCTGTAGTGTGTGTGAGGACGGCGTCTCTCAGCAGGACGACAGCAGAGCAGATGGAGATGTTTGAGCTTCATTGTTCTCCTGAGTGGAGAATAAACTCAGATACTCAATGGCACACGTGCTCTAGATCTCTGACAGCACAGTTTATAGACGTTTATGGTGAATCTGTCTCTCGTGGGCTACTGCATCATCACAACCATACAGAATTACGTCCGTTTGCTCAGATGGACTGATGTTTATAGTGAGTAGTAGATGGACTGTGAGTGTGAAAGAGCATGACCTTCACCTCTGAATCATTTATATCATTCGCAAATGCCTCAAATGCTTCATGTTGACTTGAAATGTTCTGGGTTCAGTACAGGTTCAGCTCTATATCAGCAGAATCGATCTCATAAGGATTACCACAGAAACTCAATTCAACTTGGTTTAACTTTTTTTTTTATTATTTATTTCTTTGTTTTATTTATTTATTTATTTGATTTCATTTATTTATTTATTTATATTATTGTTTTATTTATCCATTGTATTTATTTGTTTTGTATTATAATCTTTTATTTGTTTTATTTATTTAATTATATCATTGTTTCATTTATATAATTTATTTATTTATTTATAATCTTTAATTTGTTTTATTTATTTATTTATTTATTTAATTTGTTTTTATTTATTTATTTCATTTATATTATATATTATATATTTATTATATATTATATTTATTTATTTCATTTATATTATTTTATTTATTTTTTATTTCATTTTTTAAATTATTTTATTTATTGCATTTATTTATATTATTGATTTATTCATTTAATTTGTTTTGTATTATAATCTTTTATTTGTTTTATTTATTTATTTATTTAATTATATTATTGTTTCATTTATATATTTTATTTATTTATTTATAATCTTTTATTTGTTTTATTTATGTTTTATTTGTTTTTATTTATTTCATTTATTTATATTATATTATTATTTTATTTCTTTTTTATTTCTTATTTATTTATTTATTGAATTTTTTATATTATTGTTTTATTTATTTATTTTATTTGTTTTGTATTATAATCTTTTATTTGTTTTATTTATTTATTTATTTATTTATTTATTTATTTGGAGCTTTGAATTTGTGTGTGTCTGCCGATAGTTTTCCGAACCTTTATTTTGGCGGGTTGCGGTGAAGATAAAAATAAACTATGCATTTACAGTGGTATTTCTCACATAAAAATTAAAATACAATGTTTTCAAAAGTATAGCCAGAAGATGTATATGCTATTATAATATTTCTTAATATTTTTATTTATTTATTTTTTCAGATTTCATTTAATTTTAGTTTAGTTTTGCCATTGTTCTTTTGCTTTTGACATTTATTTAGTAGTTCAACTTAAGCTTATTTCATTAACAATCCTAATTGTTCAAATGTAAGTTTTTCATTTAATAACTGAAAACAGTTTTTAATAGTTTTAGTTCATGTTTTAGTTCAATGTTATTTTTGCATTAAAAAAGAAACTCAGTGGAAATGATTTTCTGTATTAATGGACATTATGAACTTCTGAATAAATGACAAACACCTTTAAATATGAACCGACATGCAGATTTTGTGTCTGAAGAGCTAAATCCATGTTTATGTTAACGTCTGGTTCTGGCTCTGATTTGATTAGTCGGTACAGAGCCTCGTCCGCTCTCCATGGAAACGGCTGCTAATTACTCTGTACTTTGTTTATTATTAAAGATACAGCGTCTAATGAAAGAGAACAAACATCAGCTTTATCTGTAGTTTCCTCCTGAACTCGGATGAGGATTAATGTGAACACGGCGTTCGCTCAGAGAGATGGCTCCAGAGATGTTTTCATGATCATAGCAGGAGAATCAGGTGTGTTCGGTGCTTGAAGTGGGTCTGAACACACAGCTGTGTCTTCAGGTCATGGGGTGTG
This sequence comes from Megalobrama amblycephala, assembly GCF_018812025.1. Taxonomy (NCBI): domain Eukaryota; kingdom Metazoa; phylum Chordata; class Actinopteri; order Cypriniformes; family Xenocyprididae; genus Megalobrama; species Megalobrama amblycephala. The sequence goes on from NC_063062.1 coordinate 1,808,471, forward strand.
TGTTTGACCCCGCAGGGTCACCGTACGGCCGCAGACACACACACTTCATGTTTACTGAGGACAAATCACAGACTTCTGTTTCTCTAGAAATGCAGTGAATTTAAGTGTAGTGAGAACAGACTGACATGAATCATTTTCAATCATTTTAAAATATTTTTTTAATCATGAATAATTTTTGTATAATTGTTGAATAATTTGGAAATCATTATGAACAAGTTTTTAATAAGTGTTAATTATTTTTGAATTATTATGAATCATTTTTGAATGATTGTAAATAATTTTTTAATCATTATTAGTATTTTTTGAATCATTATGATTTTTTTGTATTATTTCTCAATTATTTTGAAATAATTATGAACAATTTTTTAAAAAAATTAATAAGTTTTGAAACATTACAAATTTTTAAAATCATTTCCAAATCATTATTCATGATTTCTAATTATTTTTAAATCATTATGAATATTTTTTTTTACTATTTTTGTATAATTTTTAAATTATACTTTTTGTATCATTTCTAAATTTGAAATAATTATGAACCATTTTTGAATTATTTTTAATAATGTTTGAATCATTATTCTTTTTGTATCATTTTTAATCATTTTATATAATTGTTATAATTTTTAATCATTAATCAATCATTATTAATACTTTTTGAATAATTAAAAATCATTTTTTAATAATGAATATTTTTTATCATTATGAATTAAATATAAATATTTTTTAATCATAATAAATCATTTTAAAATATTTATTAATGTTATGAAACAAATCATTTTGGAATTTAAAAAAAAAATAATTATGAATGTTTTAATCATTCTGAATCATTCTGAATCATTTTAATCGTTATGAACATTTTTGAATCATTATGAATAATTATGAATCATTCTGAAACAATCCTTTAAGAATGTTATGAATCATTATAAATAATTTTGGAATAATTATAAATATATATTTTTTAAATAATTATTTAATAATTATGAATGTTTTAATCATTCTGAATGATTTTAATTGTTATGAACCATTTTTGAATCATTATGAATCATATTTTAATCATTATGTATGATTATGAATCATTTTTTCTTTTGAGAAATGTCTCCAGATGTCATTTTTGGCATCTTCAGCAGACAGATTTGTCCTCAAACCAAGTAAACACACAAACACACAGATTGACTGTTCATCATGAGCTCAATATTGATTCTGTCGGATTTATTGATTTATCGGATTAATTGATTTCTAGTTTCTGTCGCCCTGTTTCTCAGTGATTTCTCCAGCGGTCGGTCAGTTTTAGTGCATCGAGCCGCTGGTAATCAGATCTTCCTGTCATCACTGAGTTAGTTTTAATGAGGAACAGTGTCTGACGACCCGTGTGCTCGTTTAGAGAGAGAGATAAAATTAGTCTTGGTCATCACAGAATGACCGTTTGAAGAACTAGATCTGCCAGTTTAGTGGCATCAGATCTCTGAGTTGTAATTAAGGCGTTTAGCAGAAAGTAAACTGAATTAAAGCAGAGTAATGTATTGTTTTGTGCAGAATAAATCACCACGTTCACTGTTGGATCGGCAGAAATGTCACGGTTTAAGAGTTATGGAGACACAGAGGAGGTAATGGAGTATTTTGAGCTATTTAAAACTCTCCTTAATGGTTAAAGTTTAATTGCGGAAGGATGAGCTCATCCAAACCAGCTCAGCTCATCGATGAGATCATCACAGCCTTTTCATGATTTGCCACAATTTTAATCTCTTTCTGCCACGATCCCCATTTAAAAATCTCTTTAATTTGTTTCTCGTATGCAGCAAGCCTCCTTCTCAGATGTTTCTCACCTGTAGACTTTCAGAAAAGATCTCAACAGTGTCTCAGACAAACTTGATCCTTGAAATGACTCTGAGATCAGTAAGATCGTTTGAGATTTAATTTGTATTAAAACACTGAAAACGAGGCGTTAATTCTGTTGTTAAGAAACCAAAACAGCTGAATGCAGTTGTTCCTGTTGTGACCTTTGCTTGAGTGACAGGAAGTGTCTGTCTGTCTTCTCCCATCATGCCTCACTGCAGTCGCCCGACAGGAGGGATGTTTATTACTCAGACCGGCTGCTGTTTGTTCACGCATCTGTTTTTCAGGGACGTTTGGATCAGTGACCTGAAATACTGTCTAATGCTGTAGTTAGTTAAAGACTGATTATTAGGGCTCGGTTTATCTTACAGTCAGTCTTTAGTGTTGATGCCTGCCATCCAATAATCGATATAAGCTTTGAGCTTTCATACTTCTGATATGAAACAAAGTCTCAGCTTTAAAATTCAGTCAATTTTACTATGAAATTCAAACAGTAAATGTGGTTTTGTGGCTCTTTAATGTGGTGTGGCGGATCGCTGCATCATATCATTTTGATAAATATATGCACTATATTACATATTTATTATCATTTTTACTTCACCTGTTTGTGGTCTTAGTTATTGAATGTTTGAATAAATCTCTCATGAAAACAAGTTATTACAGGCACTGCTTAAATGTTTATATTTCAACTTTAAGTTGGAGTAGAAACATCATTATATCATTAAAAAGATCATGTAATTTAAATGATTGCATAAAATATACAGAGTTTTTATTTGAGTGTTTATTATTAAATCGAAACTGAATTGAATTTAAAATTGAATTTCGAAAATTGAATTGAGTTGTTTGGACTTTAGTTGTTAATTTGAACCATTAATATTATTATAGTAATGTTCACAGGGTTCCCTGTGTATACTCTAAAAAATGCTGGGTTAAAAACAACCCAAATTGGGTTAAATTTGGACAAACCCAGCGATTGGGTTGTTTTAATCCAGTGATTGGGATGTTTTAACCCAGCAGTTGAGTTAAATATGGACAAACCCAGTGATTGGGTTGTTTTAATCCAGTGATTGGGATTTTTTAACCCAGCGGTTGGGTTAAATATGGACAAACCCAGTGATTGGGTTGTTTTAACCCAGCAGTTGGGTTAAATATGGATAAAAGCAGCGATTGGGTTGTTTTAATCCAGCGATTGGGTTGTTTTAACCCAGCGGTTAGGTTAAATATGGACAAACCCAGTGATTGGGTTGTTTTAACCCAGCAGTTGGGTTAAATATGGAAAAAACCAGCGATTGGGTTGTTTTAACCCAGCAGTTGGGTCAAATATGGAAAAACCCAGTGATTGGGTTGTTTTAACCCAGCAGTTGGGTTAAATATGGAAAAAACCAGTGATTGGGTTGTTTTAATCCAGCGGTTGGGTTAAATATGGAAAAACCCAGCGATTGGGTTGTTTTAACCCAGCAGTTGGGTCAAATATGGAAAAACCCAGTGATTGGGTTGTTTTTACCCAGCAGTTGGGTTAAATATGGAAAAAAACAGCGATTGGGTTGTTTTAACCCAGCAGTTGGGTTAAATATGGATAAAACCAGCAATTGGGTTGTTTTAATCCAGCGATTGGGTTGTTTTAATCCAGCGGTTGGGTTAAATATGGAAAAACCCAGCAATTGGGTTGTTTTAACTCAGCAATTGGGATGTTTTAACCCAGCGGTTGGGTTGTTTTAATCCAGCGGTTGGGTTAAATATGGAAAAACCCAGCGATTGGGTTGTTTTAACTCAGCAATTGGGATGTTTTAACCCAGCGGTTAGGTTAAATATGGACAAACCCAGTGATTGGGTTGTTTTAATCCAGCGGTTAGGTTAAATATGGAAAAACCCAGCGATTGGGTTGTTTTAACCCAGCAGTTGGGTCAAATATGGAAAATCCCAGTGATTGGGTTGTTTTAACCCAGCAGTTGGGTTAAATATGGAAAAAACCAGCGATTGGGTTGTTTTAATCCAGCGGTTGGGTTAAATATGGAAAAACCCAGCGATTGGGTTGTTTTAACCCAGCAGTTGGGTCAAATATGGAAAAACCCAGTGATTGGGTTGTTTTAACCCAGCAGTTGGGTTAAATATGGAAAAAAACAGCGATTGGGTTGTTTTAACCCAGCAGTTGGGTTAAATATGGATAAAACCAGCGATTGGGTTGTTTTAATCCAGCGATTGGGTTGTTTTAATCCAGCGATTGGGTTAAATATGGACAAACCCAGTGATTGGGTTGTTTTAACCCAGCAGTTGAGTTAAATATGGACAAACCCAGTGATTGGGTTGTTTTAATCCAGTGATTGGGATTTTTTAACCCAGCGGTTGGTTTAAATATGGACAAACCCAGTGATTGGGTTGTTTTAACCCAGCAGTTGGGTTAAATATGGATAAAAGCAGCGATTGGGTTGTTTTAATCCAGCGATTGGGTTGTTTTAACCCAGCAGTTGGGTCAAATATGGAAAAAACCCAGTGATTGGGTTGTTTTAACCCAGCAGTTGGGCTAAATATGGAAAAAACCAGCGATTGGGTTGTTTTAACTCAATTATTGGGTTGTTTTAATCCAGCGGTTGGGTTAAATATGGACAAACCCAGTGATTGGGTTGTTTTAACTCAGCGATTGGGATGTTTTAACCCCGCGGTTGGGTTAAATATGGAAAAACCCAGTGATTGGGTTGTTTTAACTCCAGCGGTTGGGTTAAATATGGAAAAACCCAGCGATTGGGTTGTTTTAACCCAGCAGTTGGGTCAAATATGGAAAAACCCAGTGATTGGGTTGTTTTAATCCAGCGGTTGGGTTAAATATGGAAAACCCCAGTGATTGGGTTGTTTTAAGCCCAGTTTTATTTAACTCAACTATTGTTTAAAAATGACTGTATTGCTTGCTTAAAATTAACCCAAAATATGTTGGAAATTAAAAATTAGCCACATAATTACTAGATGCAACAATAATAATCAAAAGGTGAACATTTATTAATATGCAATTTAATAAATGTTTATTGTTTATTATTCATTAAACTTATTAATAATTGTTCATTTATTAAACATTAATAAATGTTCATTTCCAACCTATTTTGGGTTCATTTTAAGCAAGCAATACTGTAATTTTTAAACAATAGTTGAGTTAAATAAAACTACCCAGCATGTTGGGCAAATATTTTTGTCCATTTTAACCCAACTTTGGATATTTTTAACCCAGCATTTTTTAGAGTGTAGTTTACAGCTTTAGTTAAGGATGTTTTCCTGAAGAAAAACTGACTTGTTGCTGTACCTGATGTATATCCATAAGAATCAAATTGAATCAGAATCAAATCGAATCAAGAGCTGAATTGGAATCGATTCCTGAAATCTGTGCCCTTCTGATTATGGTTGTTGCATAGAGAGCATCGAATCCTGTTTACTTTCTAACTCCAGTTCCAAAAGTGTAATTTTGTTTTGCAGTTTCTTTAATTACGATATTTCCTGACTGAGCTTCGTCGAAGCGTCTCTCAAATATTAGGTGCCTAATGAAGCGTTTTAATGATCAAACGCCCTCGTGACACACAATACAGCCGCACAGGCTCAGGAAACGCCCCGTAAGACGGAGAGAGAGCGATTTCTCTTCCTCCAGGTGTTTTCCTGCAGGGTCTCCGTTTCCTCCTGGGAAACACATCAGTGTCAAGCATCGAGCCAGAGACTGTATCGTCGCTCACAGCTCACCGGGTGTGTGTGTGTGCTGTAAACAAACAGAGGGAGGTCGAGACGCAGACTCATTAGTGATTGTGGCTGCGCAGAGATCAGGTCTGAAACACACACACACACACACCAGCGCTCGTCCTGCTCTGACAGATCAAACAAGTGGATGTTTGAAAGAAGTCTCTCTTATTTGATCAAAAATATTTCTATTTTAATGTACTTTAAGATATAATTTATTCCTGTGATCAAAGCTGAATTTTCAGCATCATTACTCCAGTCTTCAGTGTCACATGATCCTTCAGAAATCATTCTGATATGATGATTTATTATCAATGTTGGAAACAGTTGTGCTGCTTAATATAGCTTTTTTTCAGGATTCCTTGATGAATAAAAAGTTAAAAAACAACAGCATTTTTTAAAAATAGAATAACAATATCGTTCAAAAAGTTTGGGGTCAGTAGTTTTTTGAAAGAAATTAATACTTTTATTCAGCAAGGATGTGTTAAATTGATAAAAAAGTGATAGTAAAGATTTATATTGTTAGAAAAGATGTCTATTTTGAATAAATGCTGTTCTTTTTTACTTTTTATTCATCAATGAATCCTGAAAAAAGTTTCCAACATTGATAATAAATCAGCATATTAGAATGTGACTCTGAAGACTGGAGTAATGATGCTGAAAATTCAGCTTTGCATCAACAAAATAAATTACATTTTACAACATATTCACATAGAATATGCACAAAAAAATTCTGTATTTTTGATCAAATAAATGCAGGCTTGAAGAGCATAAGAGACTTCTTTCAAAAACCTTAAAAATATTAATGTGTCCAAACGTTTGACCGGTACTGTACATTGATTCTTATTAAACCTACTAAAGTTATTCAGTCAAGAGCAGTGAGAGATTTTGTCTTTTGTTTAACATTAATGACACAGACAGCATCAGGTATTTGCATCAGGCTTTAAGACTGAATGCATATAACAACACACATCCGATTTCTTTCCCAACTATTTATTCACTTAATGGTGCAATATGTAATATTTTTGCAGTAAAATATCCAAAAACCACTAGGCCAGTGTTATATATTTTGTTCACTTGAGTACTTACAATATCCCAAATGTTTGCAACTATTTGTAAATCGTGAGAAAATTGCAATTTTACTCAAGGCTCCGGGACGTGTGAGGAGTCGCCTGTCAATGGCGTCATACCCGCGTTACCCTCGGTTTCCGGTTTATTTTGTAGAAACCATGGAAACACCAAAGACGCTTTAATATATTACATGTTTTAATAGACAAGGGAACAACTGTTTTGATATATTTATAGACAGAAAACTAATTATTGTTATATAGCTCAACACGTTTAGTCTTATTGTTTAAATCTAATTTTCTTGATGTTTAGCGAGTCTCATGCTTTACCATGCCTCAGAGAAAAACACTATTTTGTGAAGTAGCTAACATAGCATAATCAGATGCAGCTTTATTTTTAGTAACAGTAATGCAGCATTTTCCCCATCATACAATACGTTTTAAAATGAATTGCATGTCATTTATCAACACAATCATCCAGCATTTAATATGATATTGTAAAATCGATCTATCTTACTGCAGTGTGTAACAGTGTCTCACAGCAGCCGCCGAGCGAACGCACAGAGTAACGTTATAACATCATTTTCAACACTCTCAAATGTATCTAATATGATAAACAGAGCTGCGTTACCTCATACTCATGACCGGAAAAGCGGCAGCGGCGCCGGCAACTGTGTCATAATAAAAGTCCCGCTGCTCGTGAGGCGTGTGTTGATCAATCGCTCCAGCTCCTCGTTCAGCTCCACAACACTCGCTCCTGCTCTGCTTCATACTACAGTAACGTTAATAATCACATCCATGAACATGATTTCTTCCCGACTCCAATCCCGATTATTGAGGTGAAGACCACATGTCCCAAGATTCCGCTCTCAAACTTGGTGTCATCAAGCTACGCCTTTGTTTAGAATAGGCCTCTAGCGACCTCTAGTGGACAAAATTATTACATATTGTACCTTTAAGACTGTATTTATGTAAATACTTGCCAAGACGGACATATTTTTGTGTATATTTCACCGTTTAGGCGCATAAAAGATCACGATTCGCTTGAAAAGTGGATGGATCACGATATAAATCAGTTGCATCTGCCGCAGATTCTCTGACAGACCAGCAGAGGTAGTTTCCTGTTGTTTTGATTTGTTAACTTCAGCGATTATGGAGGAGTGAAGACACACAGATGAGAGTGACGCGTCCGTCCTCAGACATCAGTGTGTGTGTGTGTGTGTGGCTGATATATCATTCACCAAGGTCATTCTCAATTAGGCTATTTGTTGAGCAGAACTGCGTGTCGCTGGTTTAATCATGCAGACAATGAAGACAACAGCGACAAAAGGGAAATAAATGAGCCTCCCGTGTTCTCATGCAGACATGCAGCTACATGCAGCAGAAACGCTCCATTTATCCTGAGCGTTTACGAGTCTCCGTCACCCTCCCTTTTCCATCATAACAGGTTGTTCTTAATACGTCAGTAGTGGCAGGTGGGTTGAATTAGTAATCAAATTTAAAACAGGAATATGGCCAGCAGCCATAAAGAGTAGCGCGTATCGTGCATTAAATGACAGCTGTCATGACAAATAACCAATATTTGTCTGCTGTGAGCGCGTTTCCAGCCCTGCGGACGGTTGTGCTTACAAATGCAGTGGTAATAAATTGCAATCTGGAGCCATTTGGGTTAATGAATTATTTCTGCCGGGCAAAACCCACTAATGTCCCGTCATCAACTTTAGCTCGCAAAGAGTCACATTGCCAACGGTGTCACTCATCCACTTAAATCACAAACTCTCAATGAAAATGAATGGCTTCTGTCTGGTTTGTCAGTGTGAACTCTGCCTAATGTGTGGATTAGTGGGGATTTTTTCGATTAATTCAAATTTAATGTTTTGCTTTGATTTTATTAATCAAGAAATCGCGATTTTGAATGAAAATGTTAGCAAGCGTTACAATTGACTATATGCACGGTTACTTTCTGGTTGTCGTTAGCTGTGTTAGCTGTTCATTCTGTACTCGCATCGACATAAAACCATCAATGGTTGACTTTTTAATGTTGTATTCATATTTGAATGCAGTTATCACATTTACCTAATTTGCCAATAAACCAGTTTTATTGATTGCGATAAAGATGTAGCAAATGGGAATGTTTAAAAACTCTTGGTCTGTAATTAGACGCACATGCATTTTTCCCCCCCCAGCACTTCAAATGTTATTTTTAATGTGATGACCACAAACATTACTTGTTCATCCTTCTGAGATTGTCCCCACGTTTAAAAATGTAGGAAATTCAACATTTGATAGAAAACACTTATTTAAAAATAAAAAAGACAATAATTACCACTTTAACCAGCAGGTGGCGGCAAAGTAGCATTTATTTGCGCGTATATTAGCCATTTCCTCTAATCATTTTTGACTAAATATTAAACATTATAAAATAACTAGGTTTAAAAATACATTTTGTCAATGTGAAGTATGAAATACTCAAAAAATCTCATGAAAAACAATAACTTTTCTTGTGAATGAATGACACAGAAAGCGATCACAGTAGCTGTCAGTCAGTGCAGCGCAAGATCAATGATTTCAGCACACTTGTAAAAACACACATTTTATTCAATTAATCTAACTAAAGTGCACTTTTTGAAGCTTTTTTTCACATAAAAGTATAAAAACTGATGGTCGAATTGAATTTAGCTGAGGAGGAACACTGAGGTACGTCTTTATTTATTTATTTTTTTATGTTGTCTTTCGTTTGAATAGCTAAATTAATGCTATGCCTGACTATTTAAGTGACTATATTCTGATTATAAACTAAGTATTAATTACACTACTGATGCTCAACACACCAGCAAATGACATCTCACCGGACGTTTTCAAGCTAGCTTATATTATTGTGGAAGTTCTAAAGAACGCTCCGTGCATATAGTCCATTAGACACGTTGACAATACAGCAATGATAACCGTATTAGGAGAAGAAAATGATCTGACCTCATGATGCCGCCGGCGCGCCTGATTAACCGCTCTCATGTGATGCTTCATTCAGAAATGCGTTATTACGTTATAAAAATGAGACGCAGGCAGTGGAATGAGAAAAAAAGCAGTTATTAAACTTGATTTGAACTTTTTTTTAATTTGACCGCCGTGTTTTTTGAATGCCGTTTCATGGGTGACACACTGCAAAAGACGCGAGACACAAGTGCAACACCTAAACATGTCCGCCAAACAATAAAAACAATAGGACAAATAGTGCAATGCAATGCAAAAACCTGTAAACCTGTTTGATATTTCATGTTTGCATGATGGTGACAGGCTGAAAGCTGCTGTTGATGATTTCTGTTTTTACAAAGCATTTGCTGTTAATAATAGCCTATTACTGGAGTTATTTATTGCTATTACTTTTTGACTAAGAAATATTTAGCATTTTCTTATTTTATAGGATGTGTATCTTAAACATCCTATATACTCAGAAATCATAAAATAAGAAAATGCTAAATATTTCTTAGTCAAAACGTTTGTACAACATTTTCCTTCATATTTCAGGCATATTTCTGCAAAGATATTTAACAAATTGTTTTACATTTACACCATGTTGATCACTTGGAATGGAACTTTTTTAACCAGATTGTTAATAAAAAGAATGTTGCTTAAATCAATCTGTAGTTACGTTTTTAAGTTAACTAGTTAAACAGTAAAAAAATAATTGAAATCGTGAATCGGTCAATCGTTCTGAGAAAATCAAGACTTTGTTTTTTTGCCATATCGCCCAGCCCTACTTTGGGCGTAGAATGCAATGAAAATATGACATGATATATTAAATGATATTGCTGATTTTCTCTTTTAGCAATTAACATGAAAGTGCATTTATCAAAAAAAAATTTCTTCCTCAGTATTTTTGACTTTGTAAAACAGCTGTTTACATCTTATCTCGCACTTTATGGCTGTTAACTGAAGCGTCACGCTGGAATTCACGCTTGCAGCTTCTGTGAACATAAACCCCGCCTACTTTGATTTGATTGGTCATCTCATACATTCTGACATTGATGAGCGGTGACAGACCTCTGACAGCTCAGATGAATAGGTTCGGTTATCGTGGCGTTGTGCAATATCCTTGAAGCACTGAAGTAGGGTTAATATTAGACAATTATTATACAACTTTCATTATGTGCACCTCAAGAAATTACCGAAAAATGCAGAGTTTTGGTTTCTTTGATACAAAACGTCCACAGAAGTGTTACTAGTATCTGATTTCGTTTTTTGTTTTTGTTTTTTAAATAAAAATCTCGACACAATGTAAAGTACTTGCTCTGGCTCTTGTTTTAAATGACTTTGTTCTTTTGTCGTCTTCTGTTGTCATTGGCGGCTGGTCGGTGTGGAATTTGTCCCGCCCCTCCTCCACTGTGATTGGATGGCTGAGTTTAAAGTGACGTTGATGAGTGCTGTCAATATATATATATAGATACAGATTGATAGATAAAGTAACATAAGTCTCAGACATCGATCTTCAGCGCTCCTCTACCTGTGATCCCTCGCTCTCTTTCTCTCTCTCCCCCCTTTGAGATGTGACATTTTCGTTTCCCTGGAGACGGACTGTGCCAGGCAGTTGCCATAGTAACTCTGTGCTCTTTAAGAAGCTGGCGGCGCCCGTCCCCTCCTGCCGGGCGATGGAGCAAACGAACACCTGCTGGCTTCCTGCTAATTGGCTGTTTCCTTTTCTCTTTCGCTCCCAGTTTTTTATTTCCCGCAGTTGAACTTTTTAAGAATATGCTGTCTGTGAGACTCTCTTCTTTCTGTTTTCTGTAACTGTTGTCATCACTTCCTTTTTTTTTTTTTAGCACAGACTTTTTCTAATATGCATGTAGTACGAAACATTTTTAACTCTTGTTAAAGTAGGAATTCTTCCTTAACGTCCCACTGGAGTGTTTCCAAACAGAATAAACACAGTGTCTATTTGTCATTTATCATCGTATACATTTGTAAATCTCTTGCAACAGAAACTTAAAGACAGTTTTCTGCCAAAATAAGTGAAGAAATTAAGATATTAGTATTGTAATTTTACTACTGCAGTGTGAAGTAAAAATTTATATACTTATACAATGCAGTTGTATTCAATTCAAAGTATTCAAAATATTCTATTCAATTAAAACTACTTTTTTGCTGTGAAAAGTTGTGAAATTTGGCACACAGATAGAGGACAGTCCGAGCATTAACCACAGCAATATTGGAGTCTCTAACTCAATCTCTCTAGCGCCACCAACTGTCCAAACTTTCACTTACATTTATGTTAATAACTTTTGAATCCTAAGAGCTAGAAACAAAATATTTTCCTCTGATTCCTTGGCTCAAGACGATTTGATTGCACCATATGACGTCATTTTCTGTCATAATTTTTCCGCCGTTTTTAATTTTACATGCTGAGAACATAGATTTTGCCATATTCTGACCAATTTTGGTGTGTGTCATAACAACCATGATCTGAGGGTACCTGTACAGTTTTAGCACAGTGCCACCTAGTGGTCACGAGTTATGCAAAATTTGTATTTTTGCTTAAAACTTCTGAACAGTTTGACCAAAAATCACAAGACTGGTCTCTTTAGATTTGGTGCAGCATGTGTATTGTAATGAAACTGATCTTAATACATTCCTTAGGTCATGCCGAGAACATAGATACCAATTTTTCCAAAGTCGGCCGGACTTCCTGTCAGCCATTTTGATTTTCTACTTTTTCAAACTCCTCCTATACCGTTACTCCGATTTTCACAAAAATTGAATCAGATCATGCTCAGACCATGCTGACAAAAAAACATTCAAAGTCAAGAGATTCAAGTAATTTCGTCAAATTGATCTTGATCGACGCACCAAAAATTTGACGAATAGCACATTAAAATGGATATGAGGCTATATCTCCACAATGCTTTAGAATATTCTGACCAAATTTGGTGTGTGTTATGTCATCTATGACCTGAGGACACCTGTACAGTTTCAGCTCAGTGCCACCTAGTAGTCATGAGATATGCAAAATTGGTACTTTTGCTTAAAACTTCTGAACAATTTGACCAAAATCATGAGAGTGGTCTCTTTAGATTTGGTGCAGCATGTGTATTGTAATGAAACTGGTCTTAATACATTCCTTGGGTCATGCTGAGAACATAGATACCAATGTTGCCATAGTTGGCCCAACTTCTTGTCCACCATTATGATTTTCTTTAAAAACCCTCAAACCTACAGACTTCTCCTAGACCATTTGTCCAGTTTTCACCAAATTCGAGTCAGATCTTTCTCAGTCCATCTGATGCTGCTCTGGGAAAATTTGACATATTGACACCAAACTCCATGTGTGTAATTGTCACCCAACACTGAGCACACCAGATCAATGTGGTGTCAGTGCCACTTACTGTTCAAAAGTAATAAGCAATTATGTCACATTACAAGTGATTATATTTATAGGCTTTCAATAATTTTGATTAAAAATCATCTCCAAATGCCTTGAGTTTTAGCTCCTCATTCTGCCTCTGTGGTGCTTCGCCCCTTAATTGCTGCTTGCAGCTTTATTTATTATTATTATTATTATTATATTTGTGATTTCTCAGTTTGATTTTTCAGAAGGAGCGAGACTGAGCGTCCATTGGCCCATTAAAGTCTCTGAGCATATAGAGAAATCATCATTACACCGCGTCAGACGAGCGGCTCATTTCAGCCTCCGACACTCCAGATAAAGTCCAGGATGGATTCATTTTCTCTCCTGGATTCATATTCTCCATCCTCACCCCGGGATCACTGTTGCGTGACACCTCTTGACAGGTGAACGGCCGAAATTGCTTGTCACCTCTCCGCTGAACGACGTGTGAGCGATAGGAAAATGACTGTGTCCGTTAAAATCCCCAGACTCCATTTTCCCTTAGTCCGTTTTCAATTAAGCCAGTGAGCGAGCGCTATGTGTGTTTGTCCCTGATAACACTGCAGCTGTTGACCTGAGAGACATCGATTACAATTATGAAAACTTCACGTATCATGAATGTAACGGAGAGCTGATTTGTGCGACGCTGTAAGAGCGGCAGTAAACCAGACGGGACCTTTGAGAAACAGGTGCTGCTTGTAGAAAGACATTTAAATATGTCATGAACGTTCCATATTTCCATTTTGGAACTTTTAATCAGGAAACACGGAAAAGACTGTGAGTTTAACATGCGTTTGGAACACTCTTTATTTTCACATTTGCATAATTTCCAATATTTTTGTGGATGGACAATCAAGCATTTCACTAGAGTTGCAATAAGACGTATTTATAAACCTGTTGTAAAAGAAACTTATAGGCAGCGAGGGGATGAAGATATCATTTTTCTACTGCAGTGTGAAGTAAAAATGATTAATAATTGACATTTATCAAGACAATATTAAGTAAAAAATACTTTATGGATGGTCTTTGATTACAGTGATCAAGGTAGCATTTATCGATATTTCTGTCTTAGAATTATTATTGTTATAGTTGTTATAATCCCCCTTAGAACTATTTGGCCTGGTCCAGTCTGGTCTGGTCCAGTCCGGTCCTCCAGCTGGGTTCATGATATCGATCTGAACTCCCGGCAAAACTGCACTCTCCAGTCAGGCTCAAACTAAGACTCTGACTCACATTTAGGACCGTAAGAACAGCAATATCTATCAGCTCCAGACCGCCTGTCACTTTAGCCTTCAGAAATGCCATTGCTTCGTCATTCTGAAGCCAGAGGGCACCTATGATGTTTGAAATTACAGAATGAAGGAAAGGCCATTCATTTACCCTCCAGGAGAAAGAAACTTCCTGAGAGTCACTTTGAATTTGAGTTAAAAACTCGAGCAACTTCACATACAGAAAAAGTCCCTCACGTGAACACCTGTCCGGGTCACGTTTCACACCAAAATCAAAATATACATAGAATTATATTTTGCATTTAGAAAATGGAGTCTGTTTTAGGATCTCAAATCATTTTGTTATATTATTTACATGACAGTTAAGCACCACTCTCCAATTCTGCCACCAAAACTGATCAAAATGCCCCACGTATTTAAAAAGTGCAGTGAAAAAGCCCAGATACCATTGTTTTTAGTCTTTTATATTTAGTCTTATCTTATGTTCGTATTTGATATTACATAATATCAATTTTAGGTCTAGAATATACATCTAGTTATGAGTTTAGTGTCATTTAAGAAGACATTTGCCCTCATAAAGTTTTTGTAATCCTCATTCCCAATGATTATTTTTCCTGTAATCAAATGATTTTCTTTATGTAAACAAATAAATTATATTATGGCCTTTTAACCCTTTTTCATTGCCTTTTTCCCTATCACTTATATTAGTAATAATCATAAATTAGGTATCATTTGAAAGCTTAAACACTCAAACTTGAAATCAGACACTGCGTTACAACTGAAACAGTATTTTAAAACTTTTTAGCAGGCTCAATTTTGTATGATATCAACTTTAAATTTGAAACACAACTTGCTTAGACATATGGCTTTGATTTTATAGCAATTTTAGAGTCCAAATTATTTTATAAAATGTATATTTTTTGTTTAAAATAAAAATGTTTTACACTTCTATAACTTTTTAGTGCTTTCACTTCTGCAATAATGAGTATCTGTTTTAAAAAGAGACCAAATTTAGGTCATTGATTTCCATACACGTTTACAACCCGAATTCTGGAAAAGTTGGGACGTTTTTTTAAATTTGAATAAAATGAAAACTAAAAGACTTTCAAAACACATGAGCCAATATTTTATTCACAATAGAACATAGATAACATAACAAATGTTTAAACTGAGAAATTTTACACTTTTATCCACTAAATGAGCATTTAAATTTGATGCCTGCTACAGGTCTCAAAATAGTTGGGACGGGGGCATGTTTACAATGGTGTAGCATCTCCTTTTCTTTTCAAAACAGTTTGAAGACATCAAGGTTATGAGTTTCTGGAGTTTTGGTGTGGAAATTTGGTCCCATTCTTGCCTGATATAGGTTTCCAGCTGCTGAAGCGTTTATGGTCGTCTTTGATGTATTTTTCGTTTAATGTTGCTCTAAAACCTTTATATATCTTTCAGCATTCAAAGTGCCTTCCAAAACATGCAAGCTGCCCATAACGTATACACTTACGCACGTCCATACCATCAGAGATGCTGGCTTTTGAACTGAACGCTGATAACACGCTGGAAGGTCTCCCTCCTCTTTAGCCCAGAGGACACGACGTCCGTGATTTACAACAAGAATGTCAAATTTGGACTCGTCTGACCATAGAACACTTTTCCACTTTGAAACAGTCCATTTTAAATGAGCCTTGGCCCTCAGGACACAACGGTACTTCTGGACCATGTTCACATATGGCTTCCTTTTTGCATGATAGAGCTTTAGTTGGCATCTGCAGATGGCACGGCGGATTGTGTTTACTGACAGTGGTTTAGTTGGCATCTGCAGATGGCACGGCGGATTGTGTTTACCGACAGTGGTTTAGTTGGCATCTGCAGATGGCACAGTGGATTGTGTTTACCGACAGTGGTTTAGTTGGCATCTGCAGATGGCATGGCGGATTGTGTTTACCGACAGTGGTTTAGTTGGCATCTGCAGATGGCACGGCGGATTGTGTTTACCGACAGTGGTTTAGTTGCCATCTGCAGATGGCACGGCGGATTGTGTTTACCGACAGAGGTTTAGTTGGCATCTGCAGATGGCACGGCGGATTGTGTTTATCGACAGTGGTTTCTGGAAGTATTCCTGGGAGCATTTCGTAATGTCATTGACACAATCAGTGTCGTCTGAGGGGCATCCAATAAAGGTCTTCGGCCTTGTCCCTTACGCACAGAGATTTCTCCAGTTTCTCTGAAACTTTTGATGATGTTATGCACTGAAGACGATGAGATTTGCAAAGCCTTTGCAATTTGATGTAGAGGAACATTGTTTTTAAAGTATTCTACAATTTTTTACGCACTCTTTCACAGCTCTGCCCATCTTTACTTCTGAGAGACTCTGTCTCTCTAAGACATCCCTTTTATAGAGAATCATGTGACAGAAATTATATAAATTAACTTAATTAGTTGTTAGATGTTCTCCCAGCTAAATCTTTTCAAAATTTCTTGCTTTTTCAGCCATTTGTTGCCCCCGTGCAAACTATTTTGAGGCCTGTAGCAAGCATCAAATTTGAAATGAGCTCATTTAGTGGATAAAATTGTAAAATTTCTCAGTTTAAACATTTGTAATGTTATCCATGTTCTATTGTGAATCAAATATTGGCCCATGTGATTTGAAAGTCTTTTAGTTTTCATTTTATTCAAATTTAAAAAATGTCCCAACTTTTCCGGAATTCAGATTGTAGATCTATGCTGAAAAATGGAGGTGACAGTTAACAGTTTAATGTATATTTCTTATTTGAGAATTTGTGGGGGTAAAAAATGTGCTTAATTATCATTAAAGCTAATGCATTGTAACTGATGTTAATGGTTTCAAAACTTTCTTCAAGCAAAATATAATTTCTTTCTTTTGATTTTGGGATGCAGTATGAGCCAGTGATGCTGATTGTGACTGAAGAGCAGGACATCATAAGAGCTGTAGCGTTTGTGTAAGTTTCCCAGTGCTGTCCGTGGTTGTGTTGAGCATGATCAGGACTGAACACGAGTCCTCTGGGTTCAGTGACTCACAGAACAGTGACGTGCTCCGCGTGAGATGAGAACTCCGGTTGACTCACGTCTCTCTCACTCCGACTATATTTGTTCTCGGTGCAGCAGCAATCTCGGCCAGTATAAAAGCTTTCCTGATGTTTAAATATACTCTCTGTTATTCCAGCGCTGCTTGTGTGATTCAGGATCTGTGCCAGAACCGATTTCTGCTGAATCAGAGGGCAGTCTTTAATGTTTGTCCTTTAAAGGAATGTTAGAGCAGCGAGTTCTTTTTAAGTGCCCCTATTATGCTTTTTTCAGATATTCCCTTTCATGTAGTGTGTAATAGAGCTGTTTGTGAATGTAAAAGGTCTGCAAAGTTTCAAAGATCAAAGGAGTTTTTGTCTCAGAAAGAAAGAATTCTGATTTGCTGAACTTTGCGATTCTGAACTGCTGAAATGACTCGTCAGTAATTCAGTCTCACTTCCTGCTGAACCTGCGTAGGTTTGTAACTAATTTGCATACCAGCCTGTGATCTTCATTGGCTGAACAGCAGCTGCTTTGCCCCGCCCTCCATCACGGTAGTTGTATCTGAGACTGAAAGAGTTTGGTTCGTGTTGTTCATGCCGAGAAGACGCTCCCAAAGCATATTGATAAGATTGATGCCGACGACATCGTTACTGTTCGTATCACTGTGTATCAAGTGCTGAGATTCACATATGCTAATGAGCTTCCTCATCCTCTCACCAGCGTTCAGCCCGTGTCTCGTGTCAGACTCACATCTGTATCACCTCAGTCTGTGGTTTCACTCCTCAGTGTTTAGCGTCTTTAGCCCAGCGCGTCTTCCTCTATGTTCAACACAACCGCCGCCTGCGTCCCGTCTTAATCCGTGTCATTACCGCTGCACGCTAACAGATTTGCATGTGCTTTCACGCTGCTGCTTAGACGTACTGTTTATTTTTAGCCTCCATGGCTAATTAGCGTGAACTGGAGTAGAACCGCCGGCGCAAACAGCGCACATTAGCACACGCGCACTAATGAGAGCGGGATCGAGGGAGCAGGCGTGTAATTTCATCTGTGTTTTGTATGTTCACTCAGGACGGATGACCGCTCTCTGTTCGCGGATCTGGAAACACAAACGCTGCCATTGCTCAGACTGTGATAATATTTTCATGGTCCTTTCATCCTGACAAAAGAATGTTTTATTGGTTACTATCCTGATATTAATCTTAAAAGTGCTTTACAGTATGATTTTAATGAATTTGAATGTGGTAATCGCACAGTACCAGGGTGAATCCTGTGTGTGTGTGTGTGTGTATATATATATATATATATATATATATATATATATATATATATATAATGTATAGAATTATATATATATATATATATATATATATATATATATATATATATATATTTTAAATAATTTAGCAAAAAATAATTTCAAAAATATTAATAAATTAATAATTAAAATATATAAAATAATATAAAAACATTAGAAATTAATTAATAAATGCTTTATTTTTTATACAATTTAAAGTAATACAAGTATAATAAAATATAAATAAAATAAATATAAAATATAAATAATAATAAATAATAATTTAATAATAATAAATTATTATTATTATTATTATATATACCGTATATGTGTCTATAATTTTAATATAATTTATCAAAATTTATTTAAAAAATTAATTTCTGAATCATGCATTATGATGTTAATAATTAATAATCAATTAATTAAATAATGTTTTATTTTTATTGAATTTATTAAAATTAATACAAGTATAGTAAAATATAAAATAAATAATTTATAATTTTTTAAATAAATAATAAATTAATAATTCTTTATTTTTATTGAATTTATTTCTTTAAATTAATACATGTATAATAAAATATAAAACAAATAATTATAATATACATGTGTGTGTGTGTGTAATTTTTAATATAATTTATCAACATTTATTTAAAAAATAAATTTCTGAATCATGCATTATGATGTTAATAATTAATAATCAATTAATTAAATAATGTTTTATTTTTATAGAATTTATTTAAATTAATACAAGTATAGTAAAATATAAAATAAATAATTTATAAAAAATGTGAATAAATAATAAATAAATAAATAAATAATTCTTTATTTTTTATCTAATTTATTTATTTAAATTAATACACGTAAAATAAAATATAAAAGAATTAATTATAATATGTGTGTGTATAATTTTTAATATAATTTATCAAAATTTATTAAGAAAATTAATTACTAAATCATGTATTATGATGTTAATAATAAATAAATAAATAAATAAATAATTCCTTATTTGTATAGAATTTATTAAAATTAATAAAATTATAATAAAATATAAAAGAAAAAAATATCCCTCTATGTATCTATCTATCTGTGTGTGTATGTATATAATGTAGTGTCTGATATGAGGGATTGCAGCCATTTCTCGTCGGCACCTTAAAGGCGTCTCCTCCTTGGATGTTTCTGCTTGATGAGACAATTTGCCCTAAATAGCGTTCGATCATGTTTCTGGCCTGTCTTTGAGAGAATGAGACATTAAGGTGGGCATCTGGGACCATCGCTGTCTGTCAGCCCTGCTCCATAAACTCACATGAGGTGTCACGGTAAAATATGTCCCCTCATCTATTTCAGATTTATTCTCGCTGCTCTTTGTTTGGGCCTCATCCGTAACCATAATGCACCTGGCATGCTTCAGAAAGCTCGGGGAGGAAGCGTCTGGCTGTGGGAGAACGCAGCACACACAGATTATTTATCACGGTGTCTGCATTGAGACAGGAGACGCTCGCTAACGTGTGTCTGTATTAGTTTGGTTGCGCTCGGCTGATTCGCTGTGAGATGGAGGTGCTTGTGGCTGTTTCTATCAGCGTCGTCGTGTGATTCCAGTGCAGATTATGATCGTCCAGCTCACGGCGAAGAGCAGCCAATCTCTTATTACCAGCACACACGTGTCCGGGATTCATAAATGAAATTAACAATCAATATTAGAAGCGTTTACTAAGTCAAACTCAGTTAAGTCATGTTGATCAGAAGCAACATTTTCACCTCTGGACCATAAAACAGGTGAAAAACCCCACACTGTAAAAACACTGTTGGTTTAACTTAACCCTCTGGAGTCTGAGGCTGATTTGGGGCCTGGAGAAGTTTTGACATGCCCTGACATTTGTGCTTTTTTCAGTTGTTCATAAACATATAAATGACAAAAGTGTCATTACACTGTATTCAGCACAAACTAGGCTACAATAATATGTGAGGAACATGTATGTACATGTTTGTGTTTTTGAAGGAATAACATTTATGCGTGGTTATTGAAAAAACAAAAAACTTAAGTCACTGAAATAAGGCCAAAAAAAGTATATTAAATCTGTGTTTACAATACTTTAGGGTATTGGAGGTTGTAGACTAGAGTTTTTGCTTCAAAATTATGTAAAAATTATGCTGCCTACTCCTTCATATAAAACAATATATTGATTTAGTTTTTGTAAGACACTTTTTGCCAAGAAACACAGTATGCGTGGAGGCGTGAATCACCACTGAATAATGGGCCATTCTCACCTGATAAGACAAAAGAATTGCATAGTAATGAGCTGAAATTACTTGCATATTAATGAGGCATTTCAGTCAGGTAGGCTGTGAAAAAAACCTTCTGTGATGTCTCAAGCTCATCATGCTATATGAAACATACAGAAAAATATTATTACAATATAAAGTAATGGTTTTATATTATACTTTAAAATATAATGTATTTCTGTGATGCAAAGAGTCTGAATATAGGCTTTTAGTTTAAAAGCATGCACATTTGGAGAAATTTTGGATTCTCATATGCTTATGTCAATTTTCTATACAGAGGAGTTATATTTATTTAATATTCATTGTCATTACTATGAGCGCTGGTGTTTTCAATTTATACTTGAAGTCGGAGGGCGCTCTCTGTGCATTTTTAGTACACAAATTCATCTAAAAGAAGAAGAGGCTATTCCATGAATGGAGTTTCCAATTCATACTGCAGCCGGAGGGCGCTAAAGAAACAAAAACTCATCTAAAATTCATCTATAGAAGAAAAGAAAACAGTCTTCTAGAGCTCCCTAACCATGACTTTTACATCCAGATAAACACTTTTCAAGACAATAAATACACGATTGAGACGATGAATGCATGTATTGCCTCTGAATTTACATCTGAATAGCGCTGGCTCCGTGGGCGTGGCCGCATTAGCAGATAATGAGCTGAATCACGAACTTCTGACATGGCTCTCTTTTCATACAGATTACATAAACACAGAAGGTTTGTTTTCGATTTTACTTACATGATTTAAAACCTGACATCTTAATGTTTTTTTAGACATAAGTATAATTTTTCTGTGATTAGTATTCATAAGTTACAGTTCATTTTCTGAGAACTATCAGATTGGACTTCGTTCAGAGGGAGAGGAGAAATCACGCATCATGTTAGTTTTCTTTATTTTACAAAAAGCACAACATTGTGTTTTTACTCTGAGTGTATACAAATAAAAGAAGATATTCTATAGTTTCAATTGATATATTACTTATGTCTCTATGACAAAAAATGACGGAGTATTTTAAGTCTGTTTTGCTGCAATGTGAAAAAAAACCTGCAAAACGCGCCGGCGCGTTTTCAGACCTCAGAGAGTTAAAAAAGTAAGTTAACTGGTTCCCTTAAAAATTTGAGTTCATACAATGAAGGCAATTGATTTAATCAACAGAAACTCAAAATATTATGTTATCTGAACCACATTAATTATCTAAGTTGATTTAACAAAAGAAAAAATGTGAAAACAAATCATGAAAATAATTTTTTACAGTGGACAGATGCACATTGCACAACACTTCATAAAGCTCCAACTAGATTAAAAAAGTTTGTAGACAAACTTTATGTTGGCTTGAGAAAGCCTAGCCAGAAAGTTTGAAGTAGTTTTAAAAAGTTTGAAGGTTTTAAGGTTGTGCTGTTTGCTTTGTTATTCTGGGTGGTTGCTAGGGTGTTGCTATGTGGGTACTCAGGGTCGTTGCTAGGGTCTTCCATGTGGATTCAAGGGTTAGGATGTTAGGTGTTGCTATGCGGTTACCAGGGTACTCAAGGTGGTTGTTAGGTTGTTGCTAGACGGTTGCTAGGATATTCTGGGTGGTTGCTAGGGTGTTGCTATGCAGTTGCTAGGGTACTCAGGGTGGTTACTAGGGTCATCGGAATGGATGCTAAGGTGTTGCTATGTGGTTGCTAGGGTAATTGAGCTGGTTGCTGGGGTGCTGCTATGCGGTTGCTAGGGTATTCTGGGTGGTTGCTAGGGTGCTTCGATGTGGTTAAGTAAGTCTGGTAACACTTTAACAACTAGTTTAAAAAGTTTGTAGACAAACTTGAGAAAGGCTTAGCCAGAATGTTTGAAGTAGTTTTAAAAAGTTTGAAGGTTTTAATGTCATGCTGTTTGCTATAGTGTTCTGTGTGGATTCAAGGGTTAGGATGCTAGGGTGCTGCTATGCGGTTGTTAGGGTACTCAGGGTGGTTGTTAGGTTGTTGCTATGTGGTTGCTAGGATATTCTTGGTGGTTGCTAGGGTGTTGTTATGCAGTTGCTAGGGTACTCAGGGTGGTTGCTAAGGTGTTGCTAGGGTAATCTGGGTGATTGTTCAGGTGTTGCTATGTGGTTGCTAGGGTAATTGGGCTGGATGCCAGGGTGTTGCTATCCGGTTGCTAGGGTATTCTGGGTGGTTGCTAGGGTGCTTTTATGCGGTTGCATATTGAAGTAAGTCTTTTAAGCTCCAACTAGATTAAAAAGTTTTACGTTGGCTTGAGAAAGCCTAGCCAGAAAGTTTGAAGTAGCCTAGTTTTAAAAGCTTGAATTTTGAAGTAGTTGAAGTTTGAAGGTTTTAATTTTGAAGTTTGAAGGTTTTAAGGTCATGCTATTTGCTATGTAGTTCCGTGTGGATTCAAGGGTTAGGATGCTAGGGTGTTGCTATGCGGTTGCTAGGGTACTCAAGATGGTAGTTAGGTTGTTGCTATGCGGTTTGCTAGGATATTCTGGGTGGTTACTAGGGTTTTGCTATGCAGTTGCTAGGGTGCTCAGGGTGGTTGCAAGGGTGTTGCTAAGGTAATCGGGATGGTTGCTAAGGTGTTGCTATGTGGTTGCTAGGGTAATTGGGCTGGTTTCTAGGGTGTTGCTATGCGGGTATTCTGGGTGGTTGCTAGGGTGAAGAAGTTTTAAAAGCTTGAAGTAGTTTTTAAAAAATTGAAGGTTTTAAGGTCATGCTGTTTTCTATGGTGTTCCATGTGGATTCAAGGGTGTTGCTACATGGTTGCCAGGGTGTTCTGGGGGGGTTGCTAGGGTATTGTTATGTGGTTGTTATGTGCAGTTTCAACACACTACTAACTAACTCAACCAGGCCCCGCCCCTTTATTCAAGGAGTTCAGAAACAGAAACTGGTATAGAGAATAACTGGAACTTTGCAGAGCTTTTTCATGATCAAACAGCAACATTACATGGAAGAAAACAAAACAGGAGTTCTTTAAAGCAATAAAAGTCCAATTAAAAGTGTGTGTTTGTGTTGTGAATGCTGAGACACATTGCTGTTTGTAGACTGAACACACACTCATGAACTCAAGCAGAAGAAAAGAGGACCAACAGGTAGTTTGAATGGAAGAACGTCGGGCTGTTGTTGGGCAGGAGTGTGTGTTGTTGTCAGGCAGGAGTGTGTGTGTGTGTGTGTGTGTGTGTGTGTGTGTTGGGCTGTTGTTAGGCAGGACTGTGGCTGATGTAATCCGCTGTAACATTTCTCCAGTCGTGCGCTGCACTTCACACACACTGTCACGTCTTTAATGCAATTTAACTTCAGCCTTTCCAAGCTCACGACACACACACACACACACACACTTGTCTTCTGCTTCAAGTCATGTGTTTAAAACATTGAGATCTTCATTTGCAGTGGATGTTCAGCGTCTGACGAGTCACTTCAGTAAAACTGCATGAGCTAAAATAGTTTTTCCCACAGTCGCTGGTTTTTAGGGACGTCTGCGTGACGGATGAGATTGTTAAAGTATTTCTTCTCATCTGTTTCATTACCTGCTGTTTTACTTGTACAGAGACAGCGAGAGCTGAAGGGCAGATGGTGGGACCGACAGACAGATGATCCAGCGTCGCTATTAGTAATACACCTTTAACAGATTACATTTTGTAATTCTCCTTTGTTCTTTCTTTATAAGATCAGAAGAAATTTGATTTAAAGCTGTAGTGTTTTGAATCCCGCTCTCACTCAATCTCAGTCACTCCTCCCTGAGGTCCAGCAGCGTCTTCATGACCTTTCCATCATTGAGTTAGAGCGGACGATGAGGAACGAGAGCGAGACCGCACACATCCGTCACAACGCTCAAGGATGCGGCTTTAAGACCGCTTGCTTTTGTTTTGCTAGTTTAATTAACTGATATCTCGCCTCATTGAACCTTTAATGATTTCTTTATCCTCAAATTTAAATATTTGTACATTTTCTTTGAATGGTGAAGTACCTTTAATGATTGTTTAATTAAACCCTTCAACATTCGTCAGAGCCGAGTTTATTAGGTTTTTAGTTGCTTATTAGACTTGAGGTCATCTATACTACTAAAGGTTTAGCAGATATATGCATTACATATGTACAGTTTGGCAAAATTATCATTGTTATTATTATTAATAATAATAATAATAGTAAAAAGAATTTAAAATGAAGAGTCTGGACAATAATATAATTTACAGACTGCAAAATTATTATTATATTAATAATAATAATAAAATAAGAGATGTTTTGCATCAGTATTGTTGTTGTTATTGTTGTTATTAATATTATTATTAATTTTGAAGACTATAAATTACATTATTTATCAAATGTGTTTTATTATTTATTTTAATTCAATTTATTTTAAATGCATATATCAACCTTTCTTATTTCTTATTAATTCTTTTCTTAATAATAATAATTATAATTATTTTGAAGTCTGTAAATTTTATTATTAGTTGCCACTGTTCATTTTAAATGCATATATCTGCTAAACTTCTTGTTTTATTGTTATTATTATTATTAATAATAGAATAATAATAATAATAATAATAACAATAACAATGCAGCCTATAAATTATATTATTATTTACCAGTCAGTTAATTTTAAATACATATGTCTGCTAAATTTTTCTTATTTTACTATTTATTATTATTATTATTATTATTATTATTAATGACTGTAATTATATCAATTATAATTTTGCAGTAAATTTTATTATTTGCCAGACTGTTTTATATTATATATTTTTTTTATTATTATTATTTTATTATTATTATCATCATTTTTATTATTAATAGACATAATGTTGCAGTCTAATTTATATTACTATTTGCCAGACTGTTGATTTTAAATACATATATTTGCTAAATTTTTCTTATTTTCTTCTTATTATTATTAGTTTTAAATAGTTTTGCAGTCTGTAAATTATATTATTTTTTTGCCAGACTGTTAATTTTAAATGCATATATCTGCTAAACCTTTTTATTTTACTAGTATAAAATGTCTTATTTTACTAGTATTATACTGCTAAAATGTCTTATTTTACTATTAATAATAAAAATAATAATAATAGTAGTAGTAGTAATAATGTTGCAGTCTGTAAATTATATTATTATCTGTCAGACTGCTAATTTTAAATGCATATTTTTATTATTTTTTGTTTTGATGATTATGATGACTCATCTTGTACTGTAGAAATGTTTTTCCAATCAAATGATCTCTAGAATGAGACAGTGTTTTTTTTCATCAACGCTTAAAATCCTTTTCCCAAAAAAAAGCTCATGTTATTTGGATTTGGGTCAGTGTTGAGATTCGAGTCCACTCTAGATCTTCAGTGAAGTCGTTTAGCTGTACGATACGAGCTCTGACGTCAGGACTGGTTTGTGTTTTGGTCTGAGAACAGCCGTCCAGCTTCAGTCAGCGCAGATGGGGGTTTAGTGCTGATGGCGGGTGACAGATGAAGTTATTCAGTCCGTGTCTCTCGCCTGTGGGTGACATAAAGGTCAGCGTCTCTCCTCTGCATACGTGATGTCATACATTCCCTTTAATAACTCTCAATGCACT
Source organism: Megalobrama amblycephala (assembly GCF_018812025.1). Classification (NCBI taxonomy): domain Eukaryota; kingdom Metazoa; phylum Chordata; class Actinopteri; order Cypriniformes; family Xenocyprididae; genus Megalobrama; species Megalobrama amblycephala. The sequence goes on from NC_063062.1 coordinate 1,834,815, forward strand.
TGTTTTGATGTGGTATTGGAGCGCTGCAGCGGTTAACCTGTTTAATAGTGTGTCTGAAAATCAGAGTGGACAAAAAGAGCTGAAGGGGAGACGAGACCGCTTCCTCGTTCGCTTGCTTTGTTGCACTTGTCTCTTTCTATCATGTTCACCCGTTCTCCTGCTCGCCCTCTCACGGCCCCAGGGGTGATTAAATCACACACACACACACACACACACACACACACACACACACACACACACACACACACACACACACACACACACACACACACACACACACACACAAACAAACATGTCAGACATAACTGAACACATACACTCCCTGAGCATATATTTATATTTAGGAAAACATTACCATGATATTACCTTAAAAAATAATGCATAGTCTTCCTTAAAGTACTATAAATATAAATGTTTCAATCAGCACAACAGTAGTGCCATATATACTTTCATATTCTTTAGCCAAATTCTATATATGTTTTGTTTTGTCATTATTTTATAATATTTTTTGTGAAGCATATACAATGACTTAACATCAGTGTTTTTTATTTATGTTTTTATTCATCATGGATGCATTAAATTGATCAAAAGTGACAGTAAAGACATTTATAATAGTACAAAAGATTCTATTTCAAATTAATGCTGATTTTTTTTAAAGTTTCTATTAATCAAAGAATCCTGAAAAATAAAAATGTCTTACAGTTTTTACCAAAATATGAAGCAGCACAACTGTTTTAACATTGATAATAATCAGAAATGTTTCTTGAGCAGCAAATCATCATATTAGAATGATTTCTGAAGGACCATGTGACACTGAAGACTGGAGTAATGATGCTGAAAATTCAGCTTTGATCACAGGAATAAATTATATTTTACTATATATTCATATAGAAAACAGTTATTTTAAATTGTAATAATATTTCACATTTTTACTGTATTTTTAATCAAATAAATTCAGCTTTGATCACAGGAATAAATTACACTTTATCATATATTCACATAAGATACAGCTATTTTAAATTATAATAATATTTCTCATTTTTACTGTATTTTTGATCAAATAAATTCAGCTTTGATCACATAAATAAATTATATTTTACCATATATTCACATAGAAAACAGTTATTTTAAATTGTAATAATATTTCACATTTTTACTGTATTTTTGATCAAATAAATTCAGCTTTGATCACAGGAATAAATTACACTTTATTATATATTCACATAAGATACAGCTATTTTAAATTATAATAATATTTCTCATTTTTACTGTATTTTTGATCAAATAAATTCAGCTTTGATCACAGAAATAAATTATATTTTACTATATATTCACATAGAAAACAGTTATTTTAAATTGTAATAATATTTCACATTTTTACTGTATTTTTGATCAAATAAATTCAGCTTTGATCACAGGAATAAATTATACTTTACTATATATTCACAAGGGAATTAAGTTATTTTAAATTGTAATAATATTTCACATTTTTACTGTATTTTTGATCAAATAAATTCAGCTTTGATCACAGAAATAAATTATATTTTACTATATATTCACATAGAAAACAGTTATTTTAAATTGTAATAATATTTCACATTTTTACTGTATTTTTGATCAAATAAATTCAGCTTTGATCACAGAAATAAATTATATTTTACTATATATTCACATAGAAAACAGTTATTTTAAATTGTAATAATATTTCACATTTTTACTGTATTTTTGATCAAATAAATTCAGCTTTGATCACAGAAATTATATTTTACTATATATTCACATAGAAAACAGTTATTTTAAATTGTAATAATATTTCACATTTTTACAGTATTTTTGATCAAATAAATTCAGCTTTGATCACAGAAATTACATTTTACTATATATTCACATAGAAAACAGTTATTTTAAATTGTAATAATATTTCACATTTTTACTGTATTTTTGATCAAATAAATTCAGCTTTGATCACAGGAATAAATTATACTTTACTATATATTCACAAAGGAATTAAGTTATTTTAAATTGTAATAATATTTCACATTTTTATTGTATTTTTGATCAAATAAATGCAGCCTTGGTGAGCAGAAGAGACTTAAAAACATAAAAAAAGAAGAAGAAACATTAAAAAAATCTTACTGACCTAAACATTAAATGGTGTATTTAATCTAATACTACCAAATATAACTCTTGCATATATATATATATATATATATATATATATATATATATATATATATATATATAGTATATATAGTATTAATATACTTTGTTTTGTGTCCCTGAAGTGACCGTATCAGTCTGTTTCTTTTGAAAACACATTGTATAATGGAAGTAAAATGGGTTGTTCTTGTCGTTTGATGTTGTTTACTGTAGTAATTGTACTGCTGTGATCTGCAGGACTTCTTCACATCAGCTCGCTGCGTTTTCAAGGAGAAACGAGGCCTCCAGTTTTTATGTCGTGACTTGTGGTTCAAAGGAACGAGAATGTGTGTGTATAATGAGTTATGATGATCTGATCACAGTATTTAAAGAGACACACACACACACACACACACACACACCTGAGGGAGATTCAGCCGCTCTTTGTGTTTCTACAACAGACTGAATCATTTTCTAATACTGTAGCTGCTGATTCACAAGGCAGATCACTAAAAAATATATAAATTTGTTTAGATGTGGTAACATTACTGGTGGGCTATAAAATCTGACCACAAATGGGAAGCATTTCTCAAGTAGAAGTGTAACTTGAGTTGCAGTCATGGATCAAAACATCTCATCTTTATCTGGGACGATTTTTTTGGCACACGAGTGAAAGGTTTGCGTAGATGCGGAGGTGAACTCAAGTAAAATCTCCTTCGTTGTGATTGGCTGATGTTCTGGTGGTCTTCTGGGAGTCGTCCCAGTTTTTTCACTCAGCATTCAGCCAATCAAAGGTGAGCAATCACAGTGGGCGCTGAAATCCGATTGGCCGCTCTGAAGTCGGGCCAATTTGCATGTCCAATCGCGCAAGAATTGCGACAGTGTGTCTGTTGTTGTTTGAAAGTGTACATCTCCTGTCATCTCACCGTTTGTGTCTTTTTCTCTCCTACATCACAATGGTTAATTTGCTGTGTTGTGTTTACAGCATTCGATGTGGCTTTTCAGTGTATGGGACATTAACATTGCAGTAGAACTCGTTTGCATTTAACTCTGTTAGGCGTTATAAACTCTCTGATGCTGTTTCATTATCACAAACAACATCAACACAGCATGACGTCTGGAGCTGTGCCACGTCGATTTATCATTGTTGTGTTATAACACATTCCCAAAGCTGAGGGTAGCTTTATGTGTTTTGTTATTAATGAGCAGGCTTGTAAACTCTAGGATTACAGTTAGTTTTAGTTAATGACTAGACTGCTCTTGAGAGGTGTTTGTGAGCAGATCACATTCACCACATCATCAGCTGCCTCCTAGACAACATTATAAGGCATTATACACTCTAAAAAATGCTGGGTTAAAAACGACCCAAGTTGGGTTGAAAAAGTGATTGGGTTGTTGTATCCCAGTGGTTGGGTAGTTTTAACCCAGCAAATTGGGCTGTTTTAACCCAGCGGTTGCGTTGTTTTAATTGAACAATTGTGTTGTTTTAACCCAGCAAATTGGGTTGTTTTAACCCAGCAAATTAGGTTGTTTTAACCGAACAATTGGGTTGTTTTAACCCAGCGATTGGGTTGTTTTAACCGAACAATTGGGTTGTTTTAACCCAACAATTGGGTTGTTTTAACCCAGCGGTTGGGTTGTTTTAATTGAACAATTGTGTTGTTTTAACCCAGCAAATTAGGTTGTTTTAACCGAACATTTGGGTTGTTTTAACTCAGCAATTGGGTTGTTTTACAGGAACAATTGGGTTGTTTTAACCCAACGATTGGGTTGTTTTAACCCAGCAAATTGGGTTGTTTTAACCCAGCGATTGAGTTGTTTTAGCCCAGCAAATTAGGTTGTTTTAACCGAACAATTGGGTTGTTATAACCGAACAATTGGGTTGTTTTAACCCAGCGATTGGGTTGCTTTAACCCAGCAGATTGGGTTGTTTTAACCGAACAATTGGGTTGTTTTAACCCAGCGAATTGGGTTGTTTTAACCCAACGATTGGGTTGTTTTAACCCAGCAAATTGGGTTGTTTTAACCCAGCAAATTAGGTTGTCTTAACCCAGCGATTGGGTTGTTTTAACCCAGCGATTGGGTTGTTTTAACCCAACAATTGGGTTGTTTTAACCCAGCAAATTGGGTTGTTTTAACCCAGCAAATTAGGTTGTTTTAACCGAACAATTGGGTTGTTTTAACCCAGCGATTGGGTTGTTTTAACCGAACAATTGGGTTGTTTTAACCCAACAATTGGGTTGTTTTAACCCAGCAAATTGGGTTGTTTTAACCCAGCAAATTAGGTTGTTTTAACCGAACATTTGGGTTGTTTTAACCCAGCAATTGGGTTGTTTTAACCGAACAATTGGGTTGTTTTAACCCAACGATTGGGTTGTTTTAACCCAGCAAATTGGGTTGTTTTAACCCAGCGATTGGGTTGTTTTAGCCCAGCAAATTAGGTTGTTTTAACCGAACAATTGGGTTGTTATAACCGAACAATTGGGTTGTTTTAACCCAACAATTGGGTTGTTTTAACCCAGCAAATTGGGTTGTTTTAACCCAGCGATTGGGTTGCTTTAACCCAGCAGATTGGGTTGTTTTAACCGAACAATTGGGTTGTTTTAACCCAGCGAATTGGGTTGTTTTAACCCAACGATTGGGTTGTTTTAACCCAGCAAATTGGGTTGTTTTAACCCAACGATTGGGTTGTTTTAACCCAGCGATTGGGTTGCTTTAACCCAGCAAATTGGGTTGTTGTAAACCAGTGGTTGGGTTGTTTTAACCCAGCAAATTGGGTTGTTTTAACCCAGCAGTTGGGTTGTTTTAACCCAGCAAATTGGATTGTTTTAACCCAGTGATTGGGTTGCTTTAACCCAGTGATTAGGTTGTTTTAACCCAGCAATTGGGTTAAATATTTGATCAACCTGCTGGGTAGTTTTATTTAACTCAACTATTGTTTAAAAATTACTGTATTGCTTGCTTAAAATGAACTCAAAGTATATTAATAGGCTAAATGTTCACCTTTTGATTTTTATTGTTACCTCTAGTCTGATTTTTAATTTTAAATCATACTTTGGGTTGATTTTAAGCCACCCATGCAGTAATTTTTAAACAATAGTTGAGTTAAATAAAACTACCCAGCACACTGGGTAAACATTAAACCCAGTCGCTGCGGTAAAACAACCCAACTGCTGTGTTTGTTGATTTTAAGCCCAACTTTGGTTGTTTTTAAGCATTTTTGAGTGTAGGTGCTCATGATGCACATGCATAAAGTAACATATTTTGTCAAATACAATACTTTATTTTGACCCAATTCTAAGGCAGCACCACACATGTGCTTCATGGGTAATCCAGATGCATAATGCATTGTGATGCACTCAGTTAAATTCATAGTACCCAATGTCGTGAATCTGTATCATGAACACTGATTCTGCACCAGCAGGTGACATCATGAAATATGAAGAAAACATGACGACACTGATTTTCTATGATGCATTGTGAGAATTTTTATTAAGAGATTCCACTTCTGCTCATATCTTGAAACATGGCATTGTGTACTATGAATATTGTGGCTCTTTTGATGAATTGTGTGTGATGTTCCTCATTTGTAAGTGACTATTGGTTGAGTGAGTGTTCGTGAAAGAGGTATGTTAAATTCAGCATGAAGCGTAAGTTGTGCTCATCTTTTCTGCCCTATTGTGCCGTATATCCGAGTGAATGAGCGTGCATTCTACAATACAAGACATTTATCAGACGCTTAGGCTCTGTTGTGCAATGAATCCTTCGTCATGGTCTTGTCAGTCATCTCGCCTTGTGATCAGTGAACTCTGATTCCTGTTGCACTACGTACGACAGCTCGTGTTGGATGAGCTGGATAGGATTGAAGCGACCGTTATCCAACTGAATGATTGAAATGATTGAAATTATTTTTATCTCAGATCATGTTAACACACTTTGCATCAGGAATGTGTATTTTTGCCACACTGAGGTCACACGCTTTGATTTTAAACACAGTCAGGGTCATATGCACTGTAAAAATAGACAAGCGCTGGTGCTCAGTGTGTGTGTCTGTAATTCATCATGAAGTGACTTCTGTTCTTGGTTAACGGTGACCTTTAACCCCAGGTTATGCTTCTGTGTTTAGCGATCCTAATGGAGTCTGACTGTGATCACAGAGCATGAGACCATACAGCGTTTACATGAAACACGCATGCCTGATGTCTTTACACGGATCCTGTTGTAGCAGCTCCAGCTCGTTTCATCACGCGCCTCACTGACCAACACATGTTTTATTCATCCTGTGTTTGTGTGATAGTGAGTTGATGAACTGAACTGGTACATGCACATGTTCCTGACAAGAAGAAACAACACACAACACTAGAAGAGCATTTAATGACCAACAGCACACACATACACACACACCTGTGCACTGATAAATTCACTGTAAATCACTGGCACTGGAGGTTTTCAGACATTTATTCACTGTAAATCATACAGTAGTTGCATTTAAAGCATGATGGGGTTTTACAAGAAACACTATTTAAATGAAATCTAATTAAATATGATGCGTAATGCAAGGAATTTTACTATTTTTCATTATAAAATATATTTATTCATACTTCGGTAACACTAATTGCATTAACCATAACTTTCAATGAGCAGTTTTTACAGTATTTATTCATCTTTGTTAATGTTATTTTATAAAAATACAACTGTTCATTGTTAGTTCATCAAATGAGGTCCATTAAATAATATTCACTTTTAGTTTTAGTAATGTATTAGTAAATATTCAAATGAACTTTTATCTAAGATTAATAAATGCTGTAGAAATATTGTTCATTGTTAGTCCATGTCAACTAATGTAACTTTATTTAAAGTAATCATGCTTACTATATCCTTTTTACAACATTTTAGAGGCAGATTTTTTTTTTTTAGAAAGTTAAGAAACTATACAGCAAAGTTACCTCTATTTTCTTTTCACATTTAATATTTTTACTGTTTACGGTTACGCTTTTTTTCACGAAATTACCACCATTACTAAAAAATTTAAACAAATTTAATTTCAAAAGGAAACTTAATGACATACATTACTGACTTTTTTTCTGTCTGTCTGCTAGTTAATGGCAAGCTGAACTCTAATGTGTAGTTTCATTAGAGCTGCTTTAATTAAATTACTCATTAAAGGCTCATAGAGCAAATTACACAAGCAAATGATGTGGAACACTAAACAGACAGCAGATATACTGCAGTTCTTTGTTTTATAGGACACTGATCAGGACGTACATGTACATGATAGTGAGACAGAAAAGACTAGAGATGCTTGTTTCAGTTCATTACTGAAATCTGTGTCGTACGATGAGACCGATTTGCTCTTTCATAGCAAAACATCTGTGAAGCTGGATATTTCAGCAAAGCTCTTGATTTAAACTCATTTCTGTCTAGAAGTTAGTGAGATTTCATTTATGGTCATTCTTTCCGACAGGATCGTGATACATGTCTAACCTGCCCTCATTTTACTCTCTAACCATCTGTAGCTTTTTATCATTTAAACATATCTCACCTGATGAGTGAATATAAAGTATATACAGTAATTTACATTTTTTAACACTTTGGTGCTCAAAAATGACTGATTTTTTTATTTCAATGGAATGAATGTGCTATATTTTAGTTTGATAATGTTTTTTATTTTTTGGGGATTTTATGGTACTAAATTATATTTATGCAGTAGTTATAATGCATTTATTCAGTTTTTGAGCATAGACCTGAAATTTTCAAACTAAACTGTGGTAAATCTTAAATGCTTTGGAGCAACAGAATGAAGTTTGGTCTCTTTTTAAAGACGACACTTGGTAGATTATTGCTGAAGTGAAAAGGTTTTAAAAAATTAATTTATAGAATGTTACGTTTATTGCTATGAAAAATGCTATTTTCAATTTTTATATGAAATATATATTTTCCAAAACACATTTAACTATAAAACTGTAAAAAAAAAAAAAAAAAAAAAAAAAATCAAAGCCAAATCTAAACAAGGTGTGTTCCAAATTTGAGGTTGATATCTCAAAAGATGAGCTTTCAGTAAGATTTTGTTTGGGTGCAATGCCAAACACTTACACTAGATGAAATTCATTTCCCAGTCGTTTCCAGTGCGTTCATTTTTGACGGCGAGGAGCACAATTGTGACTGTTGTCCATTTAACCTTTTCGAATCATGTCCATGAATTTTTTTTTTTTGTGTTCACATAGCAAGTACCAAAACCTTTACGAAGTTTCGTACCATTCCGATGAAGTAACAATTTTTTTTAAAAACAACACATAACATTTTTCAGTCAAAATGACTGAACAGCACCAGAGAGATAATCAAACAAAGAAAATCACAGATTTTTTTTTCTTTCTTTAATTTTTTTTCCATTGATACACTGTAAAAAATTATTGTTGTTTTAAGTAACTAACCTGGTTGCCTTAAAATTTTGAGCTCACTGAAATAAAAAAATTGAGTTAATACAATGAAAAAGAGGTTTAATCAACAGAAACTCAAAATATTGTTATCTGAAAAACATTAGTAGTTGATTTGACAAAAGACAAAAAGTTGATAAATCATGAAACAAATTTTTTAGTGTAGAAATGAGATATTATATAGAGAATTATTGAAGAGTTTGCTAAAGTCTCTGGCTTTCCACGTGTCATGTTTCAGAAAATATCGCAACAATGTCTCAGATTTTCCAAGATCTCAATATGAAACTTTTCTCATCAAATAATCTGATTCATTTTATAGCTCTGTACTCTTACTGGATGACAACTATTAACTGTTAGGAGACACATGTGATCTTAAGAGACTCCTTTAAGTCTCTTGAGCTCTGAAAGAGCAAAAACATTCTCCTCTGGAGAAATCAGTTGAGACGAGACGACATTGATACCCGTGTGAGAGACGCCTCTCTTCTCCTCTTTTCTTTCACTTTTCATTTATGGTTCATCAGATGTTTCTCGGCTGATATCTCATTGTTTCATTCGGAGCATGATACGGTTTCCGGCCTGGCGTTATCTGTACGGGGTGTCGAGCGCCGCGTGCCGAGCAGACATAATTAACTTTCGTTAATTAGCCATTGGACGAATAGAGCAATCATTAATCATTAAAATCTCCCTGGTGTATCCTGACGCTGTGAAACACACAGAAGCGTCTGAATCAGAGGACAGAAGCGCCTATGAACTGAACACATTTACTCAACCTCACTGTGTTGTGTTATGAAGGACTTTAAGAACTTTTGCTTTTATTTATTGATTTTCTTGATGTTTTTGAGTGAAGTGAATCTCATAAAAACAATCACAACAGAGATCATCTGCTGATCAGCTGCTGTTTTATTCACTTTAAAGAGTTACACGTTCCTTTAATAATATCGTTAACAGATGCATAATTCATTATGTCTTCTGTGAAATATTAAAGCAATTAGAGCAATTCTGTTTTGTGGCTGAAGGGACTGAAAATAGAGCCTTTCTTTCTGGGAAAACTTTTGTGACAAACATCCTTGCATCATCATGTGACCACGGGACAGGTTTGGGCGTCCTCGTAATGAGCAGTTGTTTTTGGTGGTGTTATCCGCGTGGATCAGATCGGTGTGTTGAACAGGAGCAGACGGCCGCGGCTAACTCACGCTAAATGCAGCAGACCTGCATCTGCCAATCAACACAGCCTCTGCCGCTGTCATGGCAATGCTTGCATAAATTAGCATGTATTTGCATAAGAAGCCGCTTGTTTTGCAAATGCCATTTTCTCTTTCTTTATCACTTACTTTCTCTCTTTCTCGATTCAGCCTCTCTGTTGCGTCTTTCATCAAATGGCATTTTCTCCCATCAAACCTTTCTGGAAATGAGTTTTAGCGACCGTCTCCAGAGTCTCAGAAATCACTGTAAAGTTTCAGGAGTGACAAACGCATTTGAATATGGGAGTGAATCCCCTAAATTATCATTCTGTGTTCATACAGAACACGAATCACTTCCGAAATTGAGATGATTGACACCTTGGGCTCATAAAGCAATCAAGTTTATGGAGTTATTACAGCGGGCAGGTTTGGTTCGCAATATTTTGGTCTTGTTTTCATTGTAAAGCATTTGGATTTATTTCAGTTTATTATGAGCTTGTTCTTGTTCTGTTTGTCTAGGTCTGACAACACGATTGACTCAATGCTTGTACCTCTTTCCCTGTGGTTTTCTTGCACCGCATACAAAAGAGATACGCACGGCATAGGTTGGGGGCTCGTCCGGGATCGCTGTTGTCAAAAGAGATACGCACGGCATAGGTTGGGGGCTCGTCCGGGATCGCTGTTGTCAAAAGAGATTCGCACTGCATAGGTTGGGGGCTCGTCCGGGATCACTTTTTCAAAAGAGATACGCACTGCATAGGTTGGGGGCTCGTCCGGGATCGCTTTTGTCAAAAGAGATTCACACTGCATAGGTTGGGGGCTCGTCCGGGATCACTTTTTTCAAAAAAGATACGCACTGCATAGGTTGGGGGCTCGTCCGGGATCGCTGTTGTCACTACCAAGTTAATTTGGTTACTGTACAGAGCAGGATAAAGCACTTGACAACAAATTGAATTGTACATGACTAATATGAATTCAAAGGCTCCTCTGATGATCTGTGCTGTCAATGAAAGTATATTGGTGGACGCTCATTGTCATAATTAAGCTGCATTTGTAAATTCTGGCTTTACAGTTTAGTTTGTGAGCTGTGATTTGGCCCAGAATACTATGGCAGCATGAGAATGATGAAATACACAGTCAGACCAAATGCACCAAATCTCGCACTTTATGTTGTTGTACTTGCACTAAAAAACTGCTGTTTTTTTTGTTGATCAGAGAAAAAGAAATATAAACTTGCTTATTGTGGACATAGACATCGGATCTGAATGGTGCTGCTGTAAAAGACCATGTGATTCCTTTTGCAATAAGATGAATGAAGCTGAAAGTTCCTTCAGCCTTGTTGCAACATATACTAGCAAATCTGGGCTGTGTGATTGTTTATATCTATTTATAATATCAATGTTATTGTACAACGCTATACCATAGTGAAAAATATGTATACTAAAATGTATTTGAAATACATTTATGCTAAGTACACTACAAATACATTCACATATTTATGTGCTTAATTAAAATGCTGTGCAATTGCACTTTTGGTATACTAAACTGTTATACTTAAAGTCTGCTAAAGTGGAACAACTAATTTTGTACTTAATGCACTTTAATTGTGTGGATGTACTGCTGAGATCCAACTAAAGATATTCTTAAATATATTGGATTTTGCTAAAGTGAAACTATTGCAAGTATACTTTAGGTAATCTTGCATTTAAAAACTAATATTATTCAAAGTTCATTCAATCCTTATCAATACTGACATTAAAAGACATTTTAGTTTTTAATATTAAGAAATGTGCATTGTGCACAAGTAGTACTCCAAATAAAGTTTAAATATAATTTTTATATCAGCAAGTCTCAAGCGATATGTCAGTAAATATGTTAATATATTTGAACTATATTTAGTATGAAATAAATGTAGTTTAAATATATTTATTTTTTACTATAAAGTTTGATCTAACTTTATTCCCATACATACAGTATAGTTGTGTAAAGTTATATATTACCGTGTTTAGTAAAATCTGTTGATTGTTTATATCACTGCAAAATGTAAACTATATTATTGCCCAACTCAAATCTGCTAAATGCGACTTAAGACATCATGAACATTACTATCATGAATTTCTACTTTGAAACAGTGTGTATTTGTGAAAAACGCTAAATGATGTTGTGCATTGCAATTTTTTCATTTGGCAACAACAGGCCGGTTTCTGTACTGACTTCTGACAAATAATTAAATATTTATACAGAACCTTGATTCAGATTCCCCATGGCAAAATATTCACAGCTGTAGATACTCGTTCCTTATGAAACATTTTATGAAATTATGAACATCCACAGGAGACCTTGGTCAAATAATAAATTAGTTGTTTCAAAATAGCATGTACACTAAAAAATTGATGTAAGATTTACTTTGAAATAATAATTTTCACTCTGAAAAGAAAAGGCAAGTAACACATTGAATAAAGCATGACATTATAAAGTAGAAAAACTGAAATAGTATTTTCTTGTAAAACGTACTACAGTAAAACCATTTTTTTTTTTTTTCAGTGCATAAGCTGTTTTTTTTTTGCATTTTAGTCTCATAATAAGCCATATAATATCAAGTCCTCAGAGGAATAAATCAGTCCAATACGTGATGTGATGCCACAATATTTACTTTTAATCATTTGGCAGATGCTTTTATCCCGTTATTTACATTTGCATTTTGACTGTACAGGTTATTAGTACGTGTGTTCCCTGTGACTTTGGTGTTCTACCAATTGATCTCTATATAATAAAGCGCTATCTCCAGACACGCTCTCAAATGCTTTCACACCTCTCAGTCTGTATTTGCTCGCCTGGAATCACACGTGTGCCTGAGAGCCAGTCGCTGTCTTGTCTCATCCGTATCTCGGCGTTTCTGCTGCTTTATTTCAGTCTGATCCTCAGGCAATGCTAATGATGCTGCAGCCACGAATGCAGCTGATGATTCAAAATACAAAACAACTAAAACAGAAGCTACACGTTTAATATATGAGACGTATAAACATCGTTTCAGCTCTTTGAATGTGTCTTCATGGATCAGTGCTGTGGTTGGGTTTGACAGGAGGCTGATTTTTCTGAGCGTGTGATCATGGGATGTATGAAGCGTTTGGTGTGTGTATTTCACAGCTGTGGCGGTCGTTCATCAGCATGAACGTATCTGTGGAAGATGGACTCGTGGTTGGTAATGAGCCGCGTTCCTCTGCGCTGAGATCTGCTCCTGTAGCAAGGGCAAATCCACTCGTTTATCTTCAAACACACACATTCGTCTTCACAATAATTGTGGCACTTCATCAAAGTGCTGAGTGTTATATTTATCAGTCAGATTAATGTGAGATCGCTCATGTGTGTGTGTGTGTGTGTGTGTGTGTGTGAGAGAGAGTTATTACAGGCGTGTTGTCAGTGTGGCTGTTGTTGTGAAATATTCTTCTCATCTCTTTTGTGTTCTTCTCTTCTTCATGTGTTTGTCTGGGATCTTCTGACTTGCTGATCTCTGTCTGTTTATATCTTTCTTTTCTCAGCTCTTCTCTTCTAGTATATTCTCATCTGCTCTTCAGCAGGAATCAGAGTTCACAGAGTTCACGATCACGTGATGATAGTGAGTGACGAGTTGACTGACAAGACCATGGTGGAGGATTTGTTGCACAACAGAGCCTTAAAGCATCTGACAAATGTCTTGTCTTGTAGAATGCGGGCTCAGCACTAGCACTCCCTATTCACAGAGTATGCAAGATTGCAAAATCGAAAGCGAAAGTAAAGCGCGAGTGCACATTCAAACGTGATTTCAGTACCCCGCATTTTGAGAGTGGCTCCCTGATGCAAATATCTCCCAATATGAAAGCTATGTTAGGCTGAGCTGTGTAAATGGAACCATCTCTTAACTCTGTATCATGCTTGAAGAAAAATTTGGTCTCTATTTGTACTTTGAATATTGAAATAGTACTTTAAACCAGCTGACTGAGGGGACTTTTTTGGGTTTGTAATGCTTTAAAATGTAACATTTTTGTGGGACTCGATTTTAGATCGATCAAAAATTTGAGGGATCTTTTTTGCATATTAGTAATAAATGGGAATCGGCCTAATTCTTAGGGTTGGGTATCGTTTGAATTTTAGTGATTCTGATCACGATTCCAATAAGGTAAAAAAAAGTCAAACATATAGATATCAAGCATATTTGTTCTTTTTGCTAAACAATCTGTTGCAACTGAATACCATGAACAAAAATCAGCAGCCCAAAGAACTTACACAAGGAGATTCTGCCTATGGTTTAAACAAAAATACCAAAGCAAAAACAACTAGTCTAACTAATATTAATTTAAAATATTATTAAAGACAGATAAACAGTCAGTAATAAAATAAAAACAAATAAATTGGCAAAAGCACAAATAAATAGGCCTGCAACTGAACAAAGTTCAGATAAAGAAATCAAATGTAATCAAACAGAAAATATCACATTTCTTTTTATTAATAATATATAGATTAATCCTTATTAAAGTTACAAAAGTTATTCATTCAAGATCAGTGAGTGATTTTCTTTTTCTTTTGTTCGTTGATTAACGTTAATGACAGACTGCAGCGGTTTTATTAGGCTGCTGTCACTTTAAGACTGAATGCACGGATCCAATATACTGATACACGTGTTTTTTCCCCTCAACTGTTCACGTTCACTTAAGACAAAACCGACTGTGTTTACGAACATATTTTGACATAATTTTGTGTATATATGTGTTCTCTTTCGCTTGAATGGTTAAAATCACATTGAAATGCAAACACAGGAATCATTAAACGTAATCAAAATGCACGTGTCTTATCAAATCCCCAGTTCTTGGAAATTTGGTATTGGTTCTCAATATGCAACCCTACTAATTCCCCCCTACATGCATTACTGGGTGTTTTTCTTTGTAGTTTTAGAATGAGTTTGCAGAATTCTGTGTGTAGGGCTTCTGTTGGATAGTGTAGCTCTGATCACTGAGTGGACCCCAAACCTCACTTTGGTAATTCAGTATTTTTGGATTTTTTTTCTTGATGCCGTATCGAGCTCTTTGAGCTTTATCTTTGAGAGCATTCACTGCCATACTGAAACTCCCTGAACAGTGAGGATCAGGCCGAGATAAGTGTACTGCATCGTGTTTTTTAGGGCGCTGCTGCCTAAACTGAACTGATATCTGTGTTCCTGACATTTTTTGTTTCATCTCATACCTCCTCTCCTCTCCTCGTCTCTTCTAGTTGTTCCCTGTGTCTCATTCATCTGTGTTTGTCTCTCTCACCTCTGTCCCTCATAAAATTTCCTGTCTTGGTGAGTCATCTGTTAGTCGTGTCTCTGTGTGTCTGTCGGCGTCTCTTTCTCTGGCAGAGAAAAGGCCCATAAAGCTAATGTAGTGTGCTGCGTCTCTCTCCCGCTGTGATCTATATGCCCATCCATCCTGAGCTTTATAGAGCAGCCGGGTGTCTCTGACCGGGCCGACCCGCTGTGGTGAGGCCTAAACAAACCCGGCAGGATTGTAGACGCAGCGGCGCTGTGGGTGGGCCAGCGAACATGACTATGCGAGCGGGAGAGTTTTACCAATGAAAGAGAGATGGCACATGCATAGAACGGGACAGAGTCCCGACAGAAAATGATGTTCTGAAGTCGTTTTACTCATTTTCTTCCAGAAGGAAACCTGCTGCAAACTAAAAATATCCCTCACACCCTCCTGCTGCATTTAACCTGACAGCAGCCTCCACACGCGCACCGCTGCAGCCGCTGCGTGTGTGTGTGTCTGAGACGGGTCGGCCTCTCCACGCTCCACAGGACATGACAGGCAATTTGAAAGAGCGGGCAGTTCACACACACACACACACACTAACTCACCATGGTAAAGAGAAAGAGCGTCCTGTGAGCAGGTAAATGCAAATGTCATGTGTGTCATGACACTCTTAGGCAGCTGTTAATTATTATTAAGACTGTAAAGAGCTGAGGATGTTCTTCTCTCATCTTCTCGCCTTGTGTCAGGTGTCCATCTTGCTCATCTCTTGGATCTTCTCTTCTGGTATCTTCTCTTATCTTCTTGTCTCCTCTCATTTCTTCTTGTCACATCTGGTCTAGTCTTGTCTTGTCTCCTCTGCTGTGTAAGAGTGTTGAAGAGTGTGAGACAGGAGCACGGGTGGAGTAATAGAGAGACAGACGAGCATGTGGAGGTGAGACAGGAGAGCCGGTGGAGTAATAGAGAGACAGACGAGCGTGTGGAGGTGAAACAGGAGCGCTGGCCTATTTGTCAGCATTGATCAAGCCATTAAGGAGTGTGTGCAGGGAGCCATATTGGTTTTTGAGGCCAAAGGGTGCGATAGAGACAGAGATGAAGCACATGAGCGTACTGAACTCTACTGGGACTCTAATGAATCTGACACACACTGTGTTTCTCTGTCTGAGAAAACATGCTCGAGCGAACGGCTCCTTCAGTGCTCATGAGTTCAGACGCTTCATCAGCCAGA
Organism: Megalobrama amblycephala; assembly: GCF_018812025.1. Taxonomy (NCBI): domain Eukaryota; kingdom Metazoa; phylum Chordata; class Actinopteri; order Cypriniformes; family Xenocyprididae; genus Megalobrama; species Megalobrama amblycephala. The sequence continues at coordinate 1,851,058 of NC_063062.1, forward strand.
ACGAACACTCGCCGTGAGCAGACGTGTGTGTGTGTGTGTGTTCAAACACACACCTGAATCTTCAGAATGAGCTGAATCTGACAGAACTTCATTTTAGAAAAGATCCAGAGGAGTTACACTTGGGGGGTGGGGGGGGGGCTCTAATTTGGGGCCCTGGAGAAGTTTTTACATGCCCTGACATTTGTGCTTTTTTCAGTTGCTTATAAACATATTAATTACAAAATTCATTACACTGTATTCAGCAGAATCTAGGCTACAGTAATATGTGAGCAACAAGTATGTACATTTTTTACTTTTGAGAGAATTACATATATGCGTGGTCTTTGAAAAAAAACGTTACTGAAATAAGGCCTCAAAACACATACTAAATAATTTTTCACAAGACTTTTGGAAACTGTGTATTTTAGTCCAGAGTTTTTGCTTCAAAGTGATGTAAAAACTGTTCTGCCTACTCGGACACATAAAAGAATGTATTGATTTTAAATTTCTAAGACACTTTTTGTTTAGGATGGCCATATGCAAGGAGGCGTGAATCTTCATGAATAATGCTGTGATTCACACCTGAGGAGATTAAGACCCTGCCCCTAATGAGCCGCATAATGAGCCATTTAGTCAGAAATGTGACTGAGTGAACTAAGAAAGAATGCAATGACAAAAGAAACATATCATTTTTTGTTTGCAGTTTATTTAGAATATAGTTAACTATATAAATGAGAGTCACATTTTGAGTACACAGAAATAAATCATGATCAAACATATATATGTGAACATCTTACACCTGGCAAAAAAAAAAAAAATTCCTGCTTCCAGTCAGTGATCTCAGTATCATATGCATGCAGTCCAATGTGGAAAAATATCTGGTCACTATGATTCTCAAATCTGTAAGATAAAAGAAAAACCCCTCTGTGAGCATGCTGACAACAGGATCATATCAGCTATTGTATTAATTAGGGGTGTCCTCGACTACGGATTTACATAGTCGAATCCGATTCGAATCAAATTGCCTATATTCGACTGATAGTCGAATCATAATGGGGGGGGGGGGGGGGGGTGCTTGAAAAACAGCAGTCCACTAGAGAGTGCGCACGGACTTTGAAAGGTTCGCGCGCTGAACTGTGCACGAGATGGAGCGGGACACGGAAAATGAAGTAAGGCCTAGCTATAGTCTACCCGCGGCTTAAGACAACTTTTATTTTCTTTCACACACAGCACTGAGAAGCATCTTTCTAATAAACCGACCAAACTGCCTGTCAAGTGATATACGAAACTGACAATGATTTTATCTTTTTTAAACAAATGAAAGGCAATGTGGATAAACATTCACAGCCACGATGTACAGAACACTCTCAAAGATATAGAAAAAAATGAAAAAAAAAACATTTTGGATCAATAAACTTTAAAATATATTAATAACTGCAGAAAGGCCACACTGCAGATATACATTTCATATGTCGGCAAATCAAATTACATCGGCTAAATTGTCTGTGCGAGCAAGCTTTAGCTCTACAGCGCAACATTGATGCACCAAAAAAAAATAAAAAAAATAATTTAATTTAAAAAAAAATATATATATATATTTTTTATCAAACATTAATTTACAGAATTGAATTAGAACAGAATATACCATTCTAATAAATGAAAATAGCCTACTTAAAAAATGAAATATGATCAAGTCAAACTGCAAATTGCCTGAAGTGCAGGGGAACATATATTCAAAACACAAGCCAGAAATAGTTAAATTAGATAACCCAGAGTGATCAATAGCCTAAATAAATTAAAATTAAAGAAATTATTAAAATAACGAAAGTATAGATAGAATTGTCAACTTGTCTTTTTAACTGCAGAGGCAATAAACGCTAAACTGGAGTGGCAGTCTTTTAAGCTAAACATGAACAGAATCCAAAAATCAAATTACAAGCGGCTGAAATAGTTTGAAATCACTTGTAGCTACCCTACCTGATTGAGAGACAAAAATCCAGTCTTTCATGCGATCTGCCTGTGTCCGTTTGAGTCTTTTCAAATAGCGCGCTATAGTCAGCTCGTTGGCCGGCAGAAGCGCGCCGCAGTGTTTGTCGTTGTTGAGTTCTAGGACATGAGCTGTTGGCACAACTTGCATCATATGTTTTTTTGATCATCTTTTACCATTTCAAAGTGCATCCAATTGTACACTTTATCCCAGACATTGCTGAAGATTTAATCCCTGCCATGAAGATGCTCATCTACCGGTCACGGATCATGGAAGTGAAACTTAAATCTGTCACAGGTTGGATTTATTCATGCACATTAAAAATATTTATTAAACGCTTCTTTCTTTTCACATTTTTATTTATAGTATTAACATAATAGGCTGTATATTAACCTAATGGCAAAGAACCGGTATGTCTATGTAAAATCAGATATTGAGCACCCCCATATCTCGTCTCATAACACCTCTACGACGATTCGACTGTGAGATTGGTAGTCGAATCAGGCTCCTCCTATCGAAGATTCGAATCGTCGACTATTCAGGGTCACCCCTAGTATTAATGTTAATATAATGTCAATTCTAAACAGAAAACATGATTTTTGTGATCTCATGCATGCACATATTATTGCACATCATGTGAAAAACATTTTGTATAGGTCTATAATATTTTAAATTATGGTACCGGTCAAAAGACTGAACACACATTACTATTTTTAATGTTTTTAAAGAAGATTCAAACTCATCAAGTCTGCATTTATTTGATCCAAAAGACAGAAGAAAACAGCAATATTGTGAAATATTATTATCATTTATAATAATGTTTTTCTCTTTTATTATACTTTAAAATATAATGTATTCTGTGATGCAATGCTGAATTTTCATTATTCATTGTGAACAAAAGCTTCATTGATTTGGCATTAGACTATTTGACAGTAAACACTTCACAATCTGTTCAAAACAGGCCAAAGAAATCATTTAAACATTCATATTACCTCTGACATTTTATGTATTATATTTGTTATATTATAGAGCCTAAATGTTAATGTGCAGTTTAATACGTTGCTAACACATTTCAGTATTTATTGCGTATTTTATAGCCAATATGTATGTGTAGTAAATGAAACAGGCGTCTGTGCCATTCATACAGAGACACACAGAACATGCAGAATTCATATTTAAATGGTCTTTTTGCTGTTTAATATTCACAAACACTGTATCACTATTAGAATAAAGAACTTAAGAATAAAACGTAACATTCATAATCATCAGCTTGATCAAGTTGATCCTTGATCGAAATTAAATTGAAAGTACTCTTCCTCTGAGGTAAATTCTTCTAGAATTGTTCCTCACTGCATCTCAAAACGATGAACATGAATCTGACAAAGCTTGATGCATTTTTCCGAGCTGATGTGGGCGTTCAGTCTCTGTTGCATTAATCGCCTGACAATTTGCATCTGAATAGTGCTCGCGCTCCGTGGGTGTGGCCGCATTAGCGGATAATGAGGTGACTCGCGAACGACTGACATCTCTCTCTCTTTTCAAACAGATTACATAAACAGAGAATATTAGTTTTCAATTTGACTTACATGATTTAAAACCTGACATTTCAATGTTTCTTAAGACATATGTCTCATGTTTGTGTCATTAGCATTCACTAAGTTAGTTCATTCTCTGAGGACTATCAGAATGGACTTCGTTCAGAGGGAGACGACAGATCACGCTTCATGTTAGTTTTCTTTATTTTGCAAAAAGCATGACATTTTGTTTTTACCTTGAGTGTACACAAATAAAAGAAGATATTCCACAGTTTTTAATAATATATAACTCTTATTTGTACGTCCGAAATTGCCGGAGTATTTTTAGTCTCTTTCGCACTGGTAAGAAAAGGTGGTATTGCCGGTATGACCACCGACCTCTGAGTGTTAATAATAATTATTTTTCCTCCTATAATTCTATAATGCAGAACTTTTTATTTTAGGATTTGTGGTAGTCTGAATTAATTATAGACAGCTTTATATAAAACATCTAAAGCATTTAACTGTATAAGTATATGCAGTTATGTGTCATTTTCATCTGTAAATGTTGTCATCATGTATTATTCATGTATTTATTTATTTTATGTAAGAGTCAAAATTAGTAAATATTTTTATTTTATGAGGTCATAAAATTAGAGAAACATCTTGGAGGCTGGAATTCTCATTGCTTTCTGGGAAAAACATTTGAGATATTGAAGTGATTTCATTGGAGTTTTCTCTTTTTTCAGGTGTGGTCCATGATGTAGGTGGGTTTGTTCTTGTGGGCCATATCCAGGTGTGTGTGTAAGGTGTATCTGGCCGCCGGCACTCAGTGATGGCACAAAACTTTTTGTCAAACTGAGTAAAAGAGGACATTAAAGTGGGACGGAGGTGGGGGGACGGTTTCATTCGGGGGTTCTGGTGAATAATTGGAGTTTTTCCTTTAACCTCATTGGACACACCATGGAAAAAAATGGTGGAAAATGGTGCAAGAGAAAAAAGGCGCGTGCCAATTCGCCCGTAGACCAACAGGCTGCCGACCCGATCTGCCCGGTTGCTTAGCAACTCCCGGTGTACCCTGTGCTGCTTAATGACTCCTGTTGCCGCCGCGACTCGGAGGATTTTAACGGGCCGCAGCTCTGGAGCTTTACAACCAATCAAACAAGTTTGGAGACCTGAGACTGAACAAATCAGAATGAAGAGAGAACGTCTCTCGGGTCTCAGTCTGACCCGAACACTGACACACACATCGCTTTGTTCAGCTGCGCCTTCACCAGCAAAACCAGATCAGATCCAGCTGACACACACACAGCCAAAACTCAAACTCTAAACATCGAAAACATCCAAACATCCACAAAAGAATACATTTACTTTTGAGAAAATTTGGCTATAGTGAATTTTTCATCAACGGTGTTTGATTTTTTTTTTCCATTCATAAATCTGTCAACATTTATTAAGTTTATGCTCAAGATTTCTGACTTTTGAGGCTTTAGTATCTGAGCACAGTTTGAGACATTTTATAACACAAATTTATCATCATGCATCAATTTGCTGAATTAAAATTTTCGTTTTCTTTTTAGTTTGTGATTATCAAAGTGGTTATCCTCCTGTTTCTCCCTATATTTATTTCTCATAAATATTCTTATATCCTGCGAGAACTTCAGATGATGCAATCATCTGGATCAACATGCACATTCCCAAATTTCTATATATCCTAATTATTGTTAATATGTAATACATTATCTCCAGGAGCTCATTGCTTCTATCTTCAATTAAACTGCTAACAGTGATTGTAAATTAATTTCCTAAATTATTACATTATTAGCTAACTGCATTCTCTAAATTGTAATGTTGACATGCATTCTCTGTAAACCTGCTTTAAAACGATATGTATCGTGAAAAGCGCCATACAAATAAATGTGAATTGAATATTTATTTTTTATTACCCTGCCATTATTCACCTGTGTTAATGTGCAAAATATTATGTTCTACACAAATGTGCATTATTTTGATTATATTTGATTATTTTTGGATCATTCACAGACACATAAACATCATAGATCATTTGCTGTTGAATTTAGTTTACATTTTGCAAACATTGACATTTGCAACATTTTATTTTTCATACAGATCTTGTTCATATTTTAACGTTGATATTTTATTAATATTTTTTCAACCATTAACATTAATGTTTTTTCAATGTTGATACAACAACTGACCTTATTTTACCCACATTTCAACGTCGACGGTCGGGTAATTTATATTTGATTGATTGATTGATTGAGTGATTGATTTTTCAATTGATTTAATATCTCTAATGCTTGTAGTGTGGTTGGGCATCAGAACACATCTCTGGTGATCATTCCTTTAAAAGCGACCTATAACGCCTCTTTCACAAGATGTAATATCAGTCTCTGGTGTCTCCAGAATGTGTCTGTGAATTTTCAGCTCAAAATACCCCACAGATCATTTATTATAGCTTGTCAAATTTGCTTCTATTTGGGTGTGAGCAAAAACACACCGTTTTCGTGTGTGTCCCTTTAAATGCAAATGAGCTGCTGCTCCCGCCCCCTTTCCAGAAGAGGGCGGAGCTTTAACAGCTCAACAACAACAAAGCTGGAGAATCCCACGCAGCCAAAATGAGGATTGTCAGTAATGGTGTTCAGCCTTACATTGTTCAAACCGGAGTCGACACTGATGGAGAGACTCAGGAAGAAGTTACAACTTTTAGATGTTTCTGAACGGTTAGTGGATAAATTTATGTAGTTGCTGTGGAGTTGATTCAACTCATCCACTAGCATGTGCCGTCATGTTCATCTTTTGTGCAAATCCAGCGTTGAATTGACCCTCGTTTGTGAAGCAGTGTGATTTCTCGATTGTTTATTTCTCTAATACTCTTGTGACTCTAAAGGCATCAACATGCTCTTACACACACACACACACACGCTGTTCTAACAACTCTCTCTCTTTCTTATTCAGATGAACCGGCCCATCCAGGTGAAACCGGCCGACAGTGAAGGACGAGGAGGTAATTAACCTTCTTTCTCTCTCTCACACACACACACAGGGCGAGTGACTCCGTGTCGGAGTGGCCGTTAATTTAGGTCACTTGCCTCCATTGACTCGCCATCTGTTTGGGCCGTTCGGGCCGTCGTGGTTCGCCGTGACTCGGCTGAGATCAAAGGAGCCGTAGGTTCCCGCTGTAATAACGATCCGCTCGTGTGCCGTTAAAGCCGCAGGTGATGTCACGGTCGTACGGCTGGATTCAAACACCTGGTTGTCCTGAAAGGACTCGCCGTATGTTTGTAGCCGCATCTGTGTTTGACCTGCAGCTGCGGTTCTGTGAGTTTGTTTGTAGCTTCACTGTCGGTTTTGTTGGTCAGCGCTGGTGACGGACATGATTAAAGCTCAATCTGAAAGATATAAAATCAATCTTTGTAAGTAGTGACATTGATCACATTAAAACATTTTAAATTACAATTTGATTTTGTGTCTGTATTTAAAAGTCTCTTCTGCGTTTATTTGATCACAAATACTGTAAAAATTGTGAAATATTATTTCAGTTTAAAATAGCTGTTTTCTATGTGAATATATAGTAAAGTGTAATTTATTCCTGTGATCAAAGCTGAATTTATTTGACTAAAAATACAGTAAAAATCTAAAAATATTATTATAATGTAAAACAGCTGTTTTCTGTGTGAATATATAGTAAAATATAATTTATTCCTGTGATAAAAGCTGAATTTATTTGATTAAAAATACAGTAAAAATCACAAAATATTATTACAATTTAAAACAGCTGTTTTCTATGTGAATATATAGTAAAATATAATTTATTCCTGTGATCGAAGCTGAATTTAACTAAAAAACAGTAAAAATTAAAAATATTATTACAATGTAAAAAAGCTGTTTTCTGTGTGAATATATAGTAAAGTGTAATTTATTCCTGTGATCAAATCTGAATTTATTTGATTAAAAATACAGTAAAAATGTGAAATATTATTACAATTTAAAATAACTGTTTTCTATGTGAATATATAGTAAAATATAATTTATTCCTGTAATCAAAGCTGAATTTTCAGCATCATTACTCCAGTCTTCAGTGTCACATGATCCTTCAGAAATCATTCTAATATGATGATTTGCTGCTCAAGAAACATTTCTGATTATTATCATTCATTAATTTTAAAGTGAATGAATCAGATTCATATTTAAATTCTCTTCACAGTGATCAGTCACTATGAGATGTGTGTGTATGAGGTTAAACATGGTTTCTTTTATTGTCATAATTCATTCATTTCCCCTAAAATTTGAAGGAAAAATTAAGGATGGATCTTGTTTTAACTGTGATAGGTGTGATATTTCATGATGAAAAATCATGCTGTTGGCTGAAAATATACAATAGAAAGTATTATTATATACAATAGAAAGCATTTAAATATTTCATATCTTTCAGATTGTGCTTTATTTCTATATAGGTGACTTAGTAAATGAGTGTCACACTCATGTTCTTCTTTCTTTAAAGCTTTGGATCATCTCTGATCGTCAGGTTTAATTCATGAAGCTCCAGAGATACACTAAACACTGAGATATTCTCTTCGTTTTTCAACTTCATTCAAACTGATACAAAAATAACATTATTTGCAAATTAGAATCATTTTCACTAGTGATCTTTTGGAGTGCGTTTTATATTAAAGAATTTAATAGAGCGCAACAGTCGGGTTCTGGAAGTAAAAACTCTATTCATTTTCTCCATAGGGAAATTGATTTTTAACAACAACTTATAAACCATTAAGGACAGCCCTACTGCGTGTGTATCAGATCTTAACTGAGAATATTTGGCTGCCTACACACACACACACACACACACACACACACATGTCTGTTTTTAAAATATGAAGCAGCACAACTGTTTTCATTGATAATAATCATAAATGTTTCTTGAGCAGCAAATCATCATATTAGAATGATTTCTGAAGGATCATGTGACACTGAAGACTGGAGTAATGATGCTGAAAATTCAGCTTTGATCACAGGAATAAATTACACTTTACTATATATTCACATAGCAAACAGCTATTTTACATTGTAAAATTATTTCACATTTTTACAGTATTTTTGATTAAATAAATACAGTTTTGGTGGGCAGAAGAGACTTCTTTAAAAACATTAAACATTTTAAAAACATTAAATCTTTCCAACCCATCAGTAGTGTAAATTTAAAATTAAATAATTAAAATAAAGTAATAATCAAAGCATAATTTTACACTGTAAAAATAATAATACTAATAAACATCAATATTTATATGCATACATTTTAACATTTTAATGCATTATTAGAGAACATTTCTGGATGAGTTATCATCAGGTTGAGCAGTTTGCAGCTTGGTTTTGTTCGGTAAGGTCTGTGAAATGAAGACAGTGTGTGTGTGACACACTAGTAAGCGAACGCTGTTGCTGTATTTCTAGTGCTCTGCTGGCTTCATTGCTGTTGTGTCTCGTCGGCTCTTTATTTGTCCTGAGTGAATGTGTTCTGACATGTTGTGGGCAGCGTGTGACACTCTGAGTTTTCACACAACTCACACTTCATTTGTCTCATACCAGTGAACAACAGCAGTCCAGTACTTGTCCAGTTTTCAGTCAATGATGGAGGAGACCCGAGTCATTGTGAGCTCATCTGCTGTAGTTCTGGTCTGTCATTAACAGCGCTGGCTTTCTCTTATCTTACTGTCTGATGCACACCGACTCTAATCGACAGCAGCAGCCATTATTGACACACTGACATCATGTGAAGTCAGTCAAGAACCGTTTTAAAGGGATAGTTCACCTCAAAAAATGATAATATACAATCAATAATTTGCTTGGAAACACAACAATACATATAATTATGTATTGTTGTGTTTCCAATCTGTTTGCTCCATGTAAACAGTGCTTTAAGGCTAATAAAAATGTATTATTTAATTTTATATATTTGCTATCCTCACTTACATAAGTGAACTATAGTGTCTTGCACCCACTAGTAAAAATATATCAAAAATGTCTATATAATATATATATATATATATATATATATATATATATATATATATATATATATATATATATATATATATATATATATTTTTTTTTTTAAACAAAAACTTGCAAAAGACTTTAGCTTAGTATTTTTTAATTTTCAGGAACTGGTGACAATTGTATTTTGTCAACTGTGTAAATGTGACAGTGTAAACATATATAATATATAAAATATTCCGTATAATAATATAATAGATAGGCCTATATAAAATTTAATAACAGATATAATTATGTATTGTGTTTCCAGTCTGTTTTCTTCATGTAAACAGTGCTTTAAGGCTAATAAAAATGTATTAATTGTTATTTAATTGTGTATATATATATATATATATATATATATATATATATATATATATAATTCTTTTTAATTATTTACTTATTTTGCAAAACACAACAGTTTTATATGGAGGAGATAAAATAATTATAGAATAGAATAGAATAGAATAGAATAGCCATTCAAATAATTTTCTTACAGCTGTCATATTAAATTAAATAAATAACATTTTTTAAACAAATATTTTTGGCAGATTTTGAACAAAAACTTGCAAAAGACTTTAACTTTAGCTTAGTATTTTTTTTTTTACTTTTAGAGCATCCGGCACATTTGACTCATAGACATACTTAGAAACACATTTGAAAATAATCCAAATAAAAAATAAATAAATAAATGATTTTTGCTGTTTATACAAAAATCTCTTGTGGCAAATGTAATTGGCTGATGTCCTTCCACCTCCATTATATTGTAAAAGAGCAGCTTGGAAAATAAGGTAAACAATGCCAGAAGTTTGATTTCTGGATGAACTAAGTGTTTATTATAGGGAGAGGAAATGCTTTAACCCGTTTGGACTGCCCTGCTTTATTTCAGGCTGTTTTATTTCCCTAATTTATACAGGATTCAGACTTTAATTGACTAAATATTTGAATTAATGAGGCTCTGGTGGTTTTAATGAGCCGAAATCAAAGACAAATATTTAAAACCTAAAACGATGAGTGATGTGCCAACAAGGTTTTCAAACACGCGTCCTCGTCCCGTGATGAAGGCGCGTGTCTGTGACTCGTGTGTGTCAGTAGGCACGAGTGATTAATGTGATCTGCGGGTCAGCGGCGTTTCATCAAGATGTTACGACGAGACTCTCATCCGACGAGGTGCAAATGTCCTTGAGTGTTTGCATAGAACTCTGGGTAGTTTGAGCTTCGTTTGATTAATTCAAATATAACGTGACTTATTTCAGGTGTGTCAGACTGAAGCTGTGTACACTGGAGCTCATCCTGATCTTTGTTCAGTCGTGTCAGGAACAGGTTAAAAAATGAAGCCTGGAAAACTTCAGCTTTGTTTCTGCGTGAGGATCTGATTATTTCCGTTCAGTTACTTTGCATTAATTTCATATTTTATGACTATAATCAGTAAGAAATAAACTGACAAAGTGTCTCTTTGTTTAGAAAACAAGTTTATTTGATTTAATATGTAATTTGAATGACCTTACTATTCTATTCTATTGTATTCTATTCTATTCTGTTCTGTTCTATTGTATTCTATTGTATTCTATTCTATTCTATATAGTTTGTCTGAAACTATATGGAATAGAATAAAACTTGTTTTTGCTAAATATAAATAAATACATGAATGAGTAATATATTTTATATAAAATTAAGTTATAAATATTATTATTTATTATTATAATTATAACTTTTTGTTTCCAATCTGTATATGGAATTTGTTTCATGTAAACAGGGTTTTTAAGGATAATTCCGTTTGTTATTTATTATTTAATATTATGTATTGTTTATTTTTATTTTTTGCAGAACACAAAGCAGTTTTATATGGAGGAGATAAAATAATTCACCATACAAACAATATAGAATAGAATAGAACAGAATGGAATAGAGTAGAGTAAAGTAGAATAGAATGGAATGGAATGGAATGGAATGGAGTAGAGTAGAGTAGAGTAGAGTAGAGTAGAGTGGAATAATAGAATGGAATAGAGTGAAATGGAATAGAATGGAATGGAATAGAGTAGAGTAGAATGGAATAGAATATAATGGAATGGAATATAGTAGAATGGAATAGAACAGAATAGAATAGAACAGAACGGAATGGAAAATAATAGAATGGAATGGAATGGAATAGAATAGAATGGAACAGAATGGAATAGAGTAGAGTGGAATGGAATGGTATAGAACAGAATGGGATGGAGTAGAGTAGAATAGAATGGAATTGAATGGAATGGAATATAATAGAATGTAATGGAGTAGAGTAGAATGGAACAGAGTAGAATAGAATGGAACAGAATGGAATAGAATGGAATGGAATATAGTGGAATGGAATAGAATGGAATAGAGTAGAGTGGAATAGAATATAATGGAATGGAATAAAGTGGAATGGAATAGAGTAGAGTAGAATGGAATAGAGTAGAATGGAATAGAATATAATGGAATGGAATATAGTAGAATGGAATAGAACAGAATGGAATGGAATGGGGAAAAATAGAATGGAATAGAATAGAATAGAATAGAATAGAATGGAATAGAGTAGAGTGAAATGGAATGGAATGGTATAGAACAGAATGGGATGGAGTAGAGTAGAGTAGAATAGAATGGAATTGAATGGAATGGAATATAATAGAATGTAATGGAGTAGAGTAGAATAGAATGGAATAGAACAGAGCGGAATAGAGTAGAATAGAATGGAATGGAATAGAATGGAGTAGAATCAAATGGAATAGAATGGAATGGAATACAACAGAACAGAACGGAATGGAAAATAATGGAATGGAAAATAATAGAATGGAATGGAATAGAATAGAATAGAATAGAATGGAATAGAATAGAATGGTATAGAATAGAATGTTCATTCAAATTATTTTCTTACAGCTGTCATATTAAATCAAAGGATTTATATATATATATATATATATATATATATATATAAAGAGATATTTGTCAGTTTATTAACAAAAACTTGTTAAAAAAATGTAACTTGTATAAAAATCTTTTAGATTTCTAAAATACTTTTAGAACCTCTGGTAGATTTTAACCCATAGACCTCCATTGTAAGTGCAACATAGTTAATGTTTACCGTTCGCTTTTACAAACCGAGAGTTTCTGAGATATTCAGTGTTTCATGATGCCGTCAGTTGTGTTTAACACAGAATATTACTTTAATATCAGTTCTCAGTCTTCTCTTCTTCCATTATTTCCGTTGTGAACATTTGGAAATCTCCTGATTGTTCACTGCCGTGTTTATCGTGAGCGCTGAGCTCAGGTGTGACAGCAGGACTGAGAACTAGTTGACTTCAGTATTTAATATTCTTTCATGTTCTGACGTCTGTCCTTTACGGCCCTTTTCTGTCTGTTCTGTTAGAATCAATGATTGACAGACACTAACGGCATGCCGAGGCTGCTGGGAAAAACAAACCTGTAGGCCGTTCTGGATTGGCTGTCGGTGGGCATGTTGCCACTCAATCAGATTTCTGCTCCACTCAATATGCAAATGAGGCTCAAGACGAGAGAAAGTCACTCTTGCACTGTATGATGATGGAGAAGTACATACTTTGAGTATATAGCAATACACTGAGTTAAAAAACACCCAGTTTGGGTCATTTTGTCAACCCTGCGCTTTTGACCCAGCTTAAATGTTTTTTACCCAACATGCTGGGCTGTCTTATTTACATCTACATTTATGCTTTTAGTAGAAGCTTTTATCCAACGCGACTTACAAAGGGGGAACAAAAGCTATTCATCAAAGAGCCAACAATATTTGTGCCAGGTTTATTAGACAACTAGATTAGGAATAAGCTAGAGAAGAGACAAGAAGAGAAGAAATAGAAGGTTTGTATGTGTGTGTGTGTGTGTGTGTGTGTGTGTTAACAGACACACACACACACACACATACACACACACACACACACACACACACACTGCAGCCCCTCGGCACAAAGCTTTTATCATCTGCAGCAGCTGTCTGTCAGTTTTCTTCTGTTATTATTTCCAAACTTCAGTCTGTGCCAAATTTGTGTGTGTTTCTGTAGAAAATAACATATGAGCCACCAAATTCTCACTTTTTGGTGGAATGACATATTTGCAATGGAATGAGGTAGTGGTGTAACAATATATTATCGTAATATATCACAATTCAAAAATGCAACAGGCCAAAAGTTTTTAATTAAACTAAAGTCTTTGAAAGAAGTCTCTTCTGCTCACCAAGGCTGCATTTATGTGATGAAAAAATGCAGAGAAATAAACAGAAATATTGTGAAATATTATTTCAGTTTACAATAAGTGCAGCACAACTGTTTTCAATATTGATAATAATCATAAATGTTTCTTGAGCAGCAAATCATCATATTAGAATGATTTCTGAAGGATCATGTGACACTAAAGACTGGAGTAATGATGCTGAAAATTCAGCTTTGATCACAGGAATAAATTACACTTTACTATATATTCACATAGAAAACAGCTATTTTAAATTGTAATAATATTTCAGGATTTTTTACTATATTTTTAATTAAAAAATTCAGCTTTGATCACAGGAATAAATTATATTTTACTATATATTCACATAGAAAACAGCTGATTTAAAATGTAATAATATTTTGTGATTTTTACTGTATTTTTATTCAAATAAATTCAGCTTTGATCACAGGAATAAATTACACTTTACTATATATACATAGAAAACAGCTGTTTTAAACTGTAATAATATTTTGTGATTTTTACTGTATTTTTATTCAAATAAATTCAGCTTTGATCACAGGAATAAATTACATTTTACTATATATTCACATAGAAAACAGCTATTTTAAATTGTAATAATATTTCAGGATTTTTTACTATATTTTTAATTAAATAAATTCAGCTTTGATCACAGGAATAAATTATATTTTACTATATATTCACATAGAAAACAGCTGATTTAAAATGTAATAATATTTTGTGATTTTTACTGTATTTTTATTCAAATAAATTCAGCTTTGATCACAGGAATAAATTACACTTTACTATATATACATAGAAAACAGCTGTTTTAAACTGTAATAATATTTTGTGATTTTTACTGTATTTTTATTCAAATAAATTCAGCTTTGATCACAGGAATAAATTACATTTTACTATATATTCACATAGAAAACAGCTATTTTAAATTGTAATAATATTTCAGGATTTTTTACTATATTTTTAATTAAATAAATTCAGCTTTGATCACAGGAATAAATGACATTTTACTATATATTTACATAGAAAACAGCTATTTTAAATTGTAATAATATTTCACTGTTTTTACTGTATTTTTGCAGCCTTAGTGAGCTAAAGAGACTTCTTTCAAAAAACATTATAAAATCTGAATTATTACAAACTTTTGATCAGTAGTGTATGTATTGTGTATAGTTTACCCAAAATGAATGTTTAGACAAATTTAATTTAGCATCAAATATGGATTTAGGATTTAATAAAATACAATATTTAAAACTTTTTCAGTGTATGTAGTAAGGGACATAGTGCATATATGTCTATCATAATTCTGTATTTTTAGCTAAGTAGAATCATGAATATTTCTATTCTGGTGTCGCCAGACATAATCTGTAATGTAATACCAAATTTAGCTTTGTAATGAACAGTGCTTTTGTTAACTGTTTAACTCTTTTTTAAGTATCATGAAATCAGTATTGCATTTTGAATCAAATTGTGCCATGAGTGTATTGTTACACCCCTAAAAGGAGGGAGAGAAAACCGAAAATGTACGTTCTGTCATCTCGTCCTCATGTTGTTTCAAACTCAGAAAAGAGCAGCGTGAACATCCTTCATCTCTTCAGACATCAGCACTCGTTCCTCATCCTGAAGGGAGCAGCATTAATCTGGTCTGCTGATGGTGTTTGTGCATCCATTCATTTCTCTGCAATGATAAGACGCTCAGGCGGGCGGCTGTCAGATGTCAGTGGTGTTTTGATCACTCTTTAGTTGTCTTTATATCTTTTTTCTGCGTTCACATTAAGAGGCCGGTCCTCTCGTCATCTGTTGGACGCGGTCACTGACAGGTTCTTATTTTCCAGACCATTTCCTCTGCAGAAAGACACGACACACGCAGAGAGACGGACAGTGATGAGAGACGACTGAATATTTGACTCTTGAAGGGACCAGCAAACTTTCAGATTTCAGTCCATGTTTGGGTTGGTTAGTTTGTTTCATTTGTTTGTTTCGATCTTATGGTATAATGTTAACATTCAGTGAGCTGTTGCTGAGAGATTTTGAGTTTGATCACTGATAGTACTAGTAAGGACCCAGATAACAAAAATATGTTCTGAGAATGTTCCCGTTAAGTTATGAAAATCAATGTTCAAAATATCCAGTTTTTAATGTTAATATGAATGATATTAAGGTTTGGACATGAAAAACAGACTCAGATTTAACTGCTGTGACATATAACGTCTTTATTTATCTTAAAATTAAATAAAACCACTCATAAAAGTGGTCTTCTTTTCAATTAATGACATATTCACACTTTATATCAACTTGCATAGAAACATCATTCTTTCTAGCAGACATATTTATTTGTATAAATCAAATATAGATTAATCCTATTAAGCTATTAAAGTTATTCAGGCAAGAACATTGAGTGATTTTATCTTTTTCTGTTGTTGTTTGATTAATATTAATGATGTACAGCGGCAGGTTTATTTGGCTGCTGTCACTTTAAGACCGAATGCACAGATTCAATACACTGATACACATCTGATATTCTCCCAACTGTTTACATTCACTTAACACATAACTGACTGTGTTTGCATGAATACTCACCAAAATGGACATTTTGACAATTTTTTTGTGCATTTGTCCGTTCAAGCGTGAAAAGACATGAAAGAGAGCTCAGTTCAATATTTGTGCGTTTTTATTCATTGACGAAAATATTAATAGATTTTCCTCATAGTTTTTGACTTTCAAAACTGGTTTTTATTTAGTTATCGTCTCATTTTCGTCAGTTAAAAAAATGTTGTTGATGAAGATGATCACAAAAAATATTTGTCAGCAAGATTAACACTGATATACAGTATACACACATATATATACACTGCTCAAAAAATTAAAGGAACACTTTGAAGATCTCAATGGGGAAAAATTTCATGCTGGATATCTGTACTTATATGGACTGGGTAATGTTTTTGGAGCGAAAAGATGCCACATCATTAGATGGAAATGAAAATTATCAACCTA
Organism: Megalobrama amblycephala; assembly: GCF_018812025.1. Taxonomy (NCBI): domain Eukaryota; kingdom Metazoa; phylum Chordata; class Actinopteri; order Cypriniformes; family Xenocyprididae; genus Megalobrama; species Megalobrama amblycephala. The sequence continues at coordinate 1,867,822 of NC_063062.1, forward strand.
CAGAGGACTGAATTCAAAGACACCCTGAAAATCAAAGTGGAAAAATGATGCAGCAGGCTAGTCCGTTTTGCTGAAATTTCATTGCAGCAACTCAAAGTGGTACTCAGTAGTTTGTATGGCCCCCACGTGCTTGTATGCATGCCTGACAACTTCGGAGCATGCTCCCAATGAGACGACGCATGGTGCCCTGGGGTATTTCCTCCTAGATCTGGACCAGGGCATCACTGACCTCCTTGACAGTCTGAGGTGCAACCTTACGGCGTCAGATGGACCGAAACATAATGTCCCAGAGGTGTTGTATTGGATTTAGGTCAGGCGAGCGTGGGGGCCATTCAATGGTATGAATTCCTTCATCCTCCAGGAACTGCCTACATACTCTCGTCACATGAGGCCGGGCATTATTGTGCACCAGGAGGAACCCAGGACCCACTGCACCAGCGTAGGGTCTGACAGTGGCTCCAAGGATTTCATCCCGATACCTAATGGCAGTCAGGGTGCCATTGTCTAGCCTGTAGAGGTCTGTGCATCCCTCCATGGATATGCCTCCCCAGAACATCACTGACCCACCACCAAACTGGCCATTCTAAACGATGTTACAGGCAGCATAACATTTTGTGAAAAGCACAGGGCGCCAGTGGTGGACCTGCCAATTCTGTTGTTCAATGGCAAATGCCAATCGAGCTCCACGGTGCTGGGCAGTGAGCACAGGGCCCAATAGAGGACTTTGGGCCCTCAGGACAACCCTCATGAAGTCTGTTTCTGATTGTTTGGTCAGAGACATTCATAGCAGTGGCCTGCTGGAGGTCATTTTGTAGTGCTCTGGCAGTGCTCATCCTGTTCCTCCTTGCACAAAGGAGCAGACACCGGTCCTGCTGATGGGTTAAGGACCTTCTACGGCCCTGTCCAGCTCTCCTCGAGTAACTGCCTGTCTCCTGGAATCTCCTCCAGGCTCTTAAGACTGTGCTGAGAGACACAGCAAACCTTCTGGCAATGGCACGTATTGATGTGCCATCCTGGAGGAGTTGGACTGCCTGTGCAACCTCTGTAGGGTCCAGGTATCGCCTTATGCTACCAGTAGTGACACTGACCCTAGCCAAATGCAAAACTAGTGAAAAACAGTCAGAAAAGATGACTAGGTAAAAAATGTCAGTGGCCTCCACCTGTAAATCCATTCCTGTTTTGGGGGTCGTCTCATTGTTGCCCATCTAGTGCACCTGTTGTTCATTTCATTAACACCAAAGCAGCTGAAACTGATTAACAACCCCCTCTGCTACTGAACTGACCAGATCAGTATCCCAGGAGTTTAATGGACTTGATGCCATTCTCTGATTAAAAAGTGTTCCTTTAATTTTTTTGAGCAGTGTATTTACAAACTTTTATGTTAGATGTGATTAATCATGATTAATCAATTTGACAGCACTAATAAATAATCTTTTATGCCAACATTTTGAGAATATTCTTAAAGACCAAATAAAAACCAGGAATAACGTTTACTCATAATATTGAGAGAACCTTGCCATAACGTTAGCTAGAGTTCTGAGAACATTTCCTCTTTGATGGGGTCGGGTCACATGTCTTGTTTACAAACTTGTTCCAGATTCAGTGATTCAAACTGATTATGACTCATCTGTCAGTTTGTAAAAACAAACACACATCACATGCGCAGCAGTGGTGTGTGTCTTCTATTCAATGTTTAAACTATTTTCAGGTTACATTTGTTTATATTGCTTCAAAAATAACTATAATAATAGGCTGCATGTATACTTTCTCACCACTAACTGTTTGGCTGTTAATAATCACCTTGTTTTCAGATCATTTGTCCTCAGATCTGCAGGTATATTGATGGTGGCAGACAGAGGTGAAGTGACATCATGGCCCTCAGGGTCTTTACTGCCTGTCTGAGATCTGCATCCGCTGCTCTGAAGCCTCTTTAGGGGGTTATTATGCCACTTTTTGCAGCCAAGCGTCGGCTGGAGGATCTCTAAAGTGCAGCTCAGTTCAGGCGTGAAAGCTAATTAATAGTGATCCATCTCCTGTAGGTGTGTGCGAGCGCGCTGCGGACGCAGAGATGACGAATATAACTCATAGGTCCGGGAATGAAAAGATAACGGACTGTAAATTCAATTTCTCTCCCATCCGTCCCTCAGGAAACTTCCAGCATCCTCTGTGGGTAATTTCATTTTTCTCAGCGTAGACTAACATGTCGGAAACGTTCATTATTGCGCTTATGGCTTGTTAATTAGGCTTATAAAGCTGACACGAGTAGCCCCTGATGTGTGCGGAGCCCCGGGCCCCTTGAGCACACGGATAATGAGACAGACCGGGTCTTACTGCTATACGCTGGTTTACAGTCAAACAGATTATAATATACATACATTCATGATGTAACACTGCTGTATTAAACTTTAAATGCTTTTTATTTTTCCCTTGAGGGCCATTCATAATGTTCTTTGCATAATTTCAAGCTTTTCTGGTCCTTACGATCTCACAGTCTGTTTGTGCTACTGTGCCTTTAAGACTTCTCTATGTAGATGTCTGTTGTGATTGGCTAAGCCGTTTGCATTTGAAATGAGTTGTGTGTTGTCAGATCTAATGTAATCATCATGTTTGTGATGTCATTACCATGAAGCAGTCAATGATCTGAGGTGAATCTTTACAGTATTTCTACCTAGACTCGTACATCAGACTTCTTCAGAAATTGTTATTGTCTTATGAGCTGTTTAATGACGACTCTTAGCACTACCGGTAACAAGTTTGTTAATGTTTTTGAAAGAAGTCTCATCAAGGCTGCATTTATTCAAAAATACAGTAAAAATTGTGAAATATTATTACAATTTAAAAGATCTGTTTTCTGTGAAAATATTTTTAACTGTTATTTATTCCTGTGATCAAAGCTGAATTTTCAGCATCATTACTCCAGTCTTCAGTGTCACATGATCCTTCAGAAATCATTCTGATATGATGATTTGCTGCTCAAGAAACATTTATGATTATTCAATATCAATGTTGAAAACAGTTGTATCTCAGCTAAATCTCAGTTGTATCTCAGCTAAATCTCAGTTGTATCTTAGCTAAATTTCAGTTGTATCTCAGCTGTATCTCAGCTAATTCTCAGTAGTTTCTCAGCTATATCTCAGTTTTATCTTAGCTAAATCTCAGTTGTATCTCAGCTAAATCTCAGTTGTATCTCAGCTAAATCTCAATTGTATCTCAGCTAAATGTCACTTGTATCTCAGCTAAATGTCACTTGTATCTCAGCTAAATGTCAGTTGTATCTCAGCTATATCTCAGTTGTATCTCAGCTATATCTCAGTTGTATCTCAGCTATATCTCATTTGTATCTCAGTTAAATCTCAGCTATATCTCATTTGTATCTCAGCTAAATCTCAGTTGTATCTCAGCTATATCTCAGTTGTATCTCAGCTATATCTCAGCTATATCTCATTTGTATCTCAGCCACATCTCAGCTAAATCTCAATTGTATCTCAGCTAAATCTCAGTTGTATCTCAGCTAAATCTCAATTGTATCTCAGCTAAATCTCAGTTGTATCTCAACTAAATCTCAGTTGTATCTCAGCTATATCTCAGTTGTATCTCAGTTGTATCTCAGCTATATCTGTTGTATCTCAGCCACATCTCAGCTATATCTCATTTGTATCTCAGCTAAATCTCAGTTGTATCTCAGCTAAATCTCAACTAAATCTCAGTTGTATCTCAGCTAAATCTCAGTTGTATCTTAACTAAATCCCAGTTGTATCTCAGCTATATGTCAGTAGTTTCTCAGCTATATCTCAGTTTTATCTCAGCTAAATCTCAGTTGTATCTCAGCTAGATCTCAACTAAATATCAGTTGTATCTCAGCTAATTCTCAGTTGTATCTTAACTAAATCTCAGTTTTATCTCAGCTAAATGTCAGTTGTATCTCAGTTAAATGTCAGTTGTATCTCAGCTATATCTCAGTTGTATCTCAGCTATATGTCAGGAGTTTCTCAGCTATATCTCAGTTTTATCTCAGCTAAATGTCAGTTATATCTCAGCTAAATGTCAGTTGTATCTCAGCTATATCTCAGTTGTATCTCAGCTAAATCTCAATTGTGTCTCAGCTAAATCTCAGTTGTATCTCAGCTATACCTCAGTTGTATCTCAGCTATATCTCAGCTATATCTCATTTGTATCTCAGCTAAATCTCAGCTATATCTCATTTGTATCTCAGTTAAATCTCAGTTGTATCTCAGCTAAATCTCAGCTAAATCTCAGTTGTATCTCAGCTATATGTCAGTAGTTTCTCAGCTATATCTCAGTTTTATCTCAGCTAAATCTCAGTTGTATCTCAGCCAAATGTCAGTTGTATCCCAGCTAAATCTCAATTGTATCTCAGCCATCATTGTATCTCAGCTATATCTCAGTTGTGTCTCAGCTAAATCTCAGTTGTATCTCAGCTATATCTCAGTTGTATCTCAGCTATATCTCAGTTGTATCTCAGCTATATCTCAGCTATATCTCATTTGTATTTCAGCCACATCTCAGCTATATCTCATTTGTTTCTCAGCTAAATCTCAGCTAAATCTCAGTTGTATCTCAGCTAAATCTCAATTGTATCTCAGCTAAATGTCAGTTGTATCCCAGCTAAATCTCAGTTGTATCTCAGCCATATCTCAGCTAAATCTCAATTGTATCTCAGCTAAATCTCCGTTGTATCTCAGCTAAATCTCAGTTGTATCTCAGCCACATCTCAGCTATATCTCATTTGTATCTTAGCTAAATCTCAGTTGTATCTCAGCCAAATCTCAGCTATATCTCATTTGTATCTCAGCTAAATGTCAGTTGTATCTCAGCTAAATCTCATTTGTATCTCAGCTAAATCTCAGTTGTATCTCAGCTGTATCTCAGCTAATTCTCAGTAGTTTCTCAGCTATATCTCAGTTGTATCTCAGCTAAATCTCAGTTTTATCTTAGCTAAATTTCAGCTGTATCTCAGCTAATTCTCAGTAGTTTCTCAGCTATAACTCAGTTGTATCTCAGCTAAATCTCAGTTGTATTTCAGCCGTATCTCAGCTGTATCTCAGCTAATTCTCAGTAGTTTCTCAGGTATATCTCAGTTGTATCTCAGCTAAATCTCAATTGTATTTCAGCCGTATCTCAGCTGTATCTCAGCTAATTCTCAGTAGTTTCTCAGGTATATCTCAGTTGTATCTCAGCTAAATCTCAGTTGTATTTCAGCCGTATCTCAGCTGTATCTCAGCTAATTCTCAGTAGTTTCTCAGCTATATCTCAGTTGTATCTCAGCTAAATCTCAGTTTTATCTTAGCTACATTTCAGCTGTATCTCAGCTAATTCTCAGTAGTTTCTCAGCTATAACTCAGTTGTATCTCAGCTAAATCTCAGTTGTATTTCAGCCGTATCTCAGCTGTATCTCAGCTAATTCTCAGTAGTTTCTCAGGTATATCTCAGTTGTATCTCAGCTAAATCTCAGTTTTATCTTAGCTAAATTTCAGCTGTATCTCAGCCGTATCTCAGCTAATTCTCAGTAGTTTATCAGCTATATCTCAGCTGTATCTCAGCTAAATCTCAGTTTTATCTTAGCTAAATTTCAGTTGTATCTCAGCTAAATCTTAGTTGAATCTCAGCCAAATCTCAGTTGTATCTCAGCTAATTCTCAATAGTTTCTCAGCTAATTCTCAGTTTTATCTCAGTTGTATCTCAGCTAAATCTCAGGTTCATCTCAGCCAAATCTCAGTTGTATCTCAGCTAAATCTCAGTTTTTTTCTCAGCCGGATCTCAGCTAAAGCTGTTTTGTCTCAGCTGTATCTCAGCTAAACGTCAGTAGTATCTCTCTGTCTGGTGTGGAATAAGTATGTCACGTCTCTGATCGCTTCCTCTCAGGATGAGTGCCGTATCCTACAGCTCTCGTATGCATAATGTAAAGCTCTGGTACAGTACAGAAGACAGATGATGAGCCGGGGCTCATCCAGCGCAAAGCTCCATTAAAACAGCTTATGTAAGACTCAATGTGGAGGGAATACAAGCTGTCAGCCTGAAGAGATGAGGGAGAACGGATGAATGAGGGCATACAGGTGCGTTTAGATGAGCGAATGAAGCTCGACATGTTCAAATAACAGTCTTCAATCGGAAAGACAGTCGATAATGTACTTGTGTACAGCTAAAACTGAGAATAACAACTGCGATTCATGATCCTCCTTTATACTTGTGAACTTTTTCTTCCTCTGAACTTTTTGATGTCTTCAGCAAGTTTTTACTGAGTTCAGTGTCAAAAAGATCTGACAAAACCATAAAATACAGTTAACGGGGCATGAAATATTGATTACTCGCTCTCCAGCTCCTTCATTGGCATGAAAGGATTATGATATTAACACACAGCTGAAGAGCTTCTGCTGTTCGAACATTCAATTAGGCGGCAGAGAGTACAGTAAAATCAGACTCGTGTGGCTCTGACGGAGTGTTTGATGGATAGGAACGTGTACCAACCGTATGTCTGCAACAGTGCTGTGGCGTACGTTTCTTCACTCCATTTTTGTCTAGGTTTTTCCAGAACAAATTCCTAAACATTTTTAAGTATATTTTTTAATGATCTTTTTCCTCCTCAATCCTCGTGGTTTTCCTCGTGACATCACAGATCCCACCGGATCTCATGAACTCTGTGTGTATGAGTGAATGTGAGGTAATTCGTGTCTCTCTCTCTGTCTCTCTGTCTGTCTGTCTGTCTCTCTCTCTCTCTCTCTCTCTCTCTCTCAGAAGACCGGAAGCTGTTTGTGGGCATGTTGGGAAAACAGCAGAGCGAAGACGACGTCCGGCGGCTGTTTGAGTCGTTCGGGCAAATAGAGGAGTGCACCGTGCTGCGGGGGCCTGATGGGGCCAGTAAGGGTCAGCACCCACACAACTCTCTGCCTCATCCTCTCTCACGCTCTCATTCCCCTCCTTTACTCTCTGAGTTTGTTCACATGTAGCAAACACACATTACCGGCTCGCTATAAAAGCTTGCAAACGAATCAGCACTGAACAGTCTTCTGTTGGAGAAGTGAACATTATCTGGATACTGAGAATGACTTTTAATCAAAGCAGTAATTTTTTGTTCTATGTTCTGTTGTTTTCCAACTAATGTATATGGAATTACATCATAGCTTTATTACAAAGAAGGCCAACAGAAGAAAATATATTATTATAATTCACTGCTGTTCAAAAGTTTGGGGTTAGTATGATTACTTTTATTAATCAAGAGCACATTAATTTGAACATAAGTGGCATTAAAGACATTTATAATATTACAAAAGATTCTATTTCAAATAAATACTGTTCTTTTGAACTTTCTATTCATCAAAGAATCTTGAAAAATCACAATTTCCACAAAAATTTGAAGCTGTTTTCAACATTGATAATAATCATAAATGTTTCTTGAGCGGCAAATCATCATATCAGAATGATTTCTGAAGGATCATGTGACACTGAAGACTGGAGTAATGATGCTGAAAATTCAGCTTTGATCACAGGAATAAATTACATTCTACAATATATTCACATAGAAAACAGCTGTTTTAGATTGAAATAATATTTTGTGATTTTTATTTTTTTTACTGTATTTTTAATCAAATAAATTCAGCTTTGATCACAGGAATAAATTACATTTTACTATATATTCACATAGAAAACAGCTGTTTTAGATTGAAATAATATTTTGTGATTTTTATTTTATTTTTTTTACTGTATTTTTAATCAAATAAATTCAGCTTTGATCACAGGAATAAATTACATTCTACAATATATTCACATGTTTTAAATTGTAATAATATTTCATGATTTTTACTGCATTTTTTATTGAAAAACAGGAAAAAAGTAGGCACAGCAAAGCTCCAAAAAATAAGCGGTGTAAGTCTTATATTAATTAATTAATCTCATATTAATATTTTTGGTCCAGCACCCATTTTTGAGCATATTTTTGCTGGTGATGTGCGTGCATTTTGTCTTGATCAAATAAATTCAGCTTTGATCATTGGAATAAATTACATTTTACTATATATTCACATAGAAGACAGCTATTTGAAATTATAATAATATCTCACAATTTTGCCAGTTTTAGTGTACATTTGATTTAATAAATGCAGAACAGAAGAGACTTCTTTCAAAAACATTAAAAAAATCGTATTTATTTATTTGTATATATAGCCCTGGACATGCACACAAAACATGAGCATATATTGAATTAGCGGATTACTAATAGTCAGTTGTTAATAATAAGTAGTTATCTTACATGCTGTCGTCTTGCCTTATCATCATAATTTGTATGCATGTAAACACACTTCATATCTGCCTGTCTTTAAGTACTTTTGAGTATCTACAAACAAACCTGTAAATCTCTCTTATTTATTTCATCGTATGCAGTATATATATGGTGCATATATGTGAATACTACAGGTATTGTAAAGGAATTCATTGAAACACAGATAACTTATTGCATTAATTCAGATTTGTGAATTGTGAAGTGACATCAACCACAAATTTAATCACTTTTTAACACTAAGTAACTATATACTTGTAAAATAACATCCATTAGTGATTGTACGTTTACTGTACCTATAAGACCACTATGATGCATTTATCCATGAATGTTTTGTGTAATATTTCATGATATCCCAAAATAAATGAGACACCGTTGCTTGTCGTTTGTAATTACTTGTGAAATTTACTAGCAATTTCTGAGTGAAAAGTAAACTCTACAACAAATTTGTTTTACATTTACATTATAAATTCTCTCAGTTTAATGTTTAAAGTCACTTTAAAGATGAAGTTTGTAATATTTAGATGTTCAGGTAGTGTGATGTGTCAGTTTCATGTTCAGAGTCACTGGTAGTTTGGTAGTTTCTTTTTCTCTTGGGAAAATTCAGGACTCCATTTGCTGTCCGTTTAATCTCATTGCTGTCATGGTGAAACATTTAAGATATTAAAAAGATGTATTTTATGATATTTCTTATCTTTAGGCAGTGGTTTTTGTGTGGCATGTTTACACCTGTGTCTTTGGCTGTAAATGATCTTCTTCTTCTGACGTGTTTCTCATGCTTTCACTTCTTGTTCGGCTGGATTTCTGTCCTGAATAATGGAGCTTTAGCAGCTCTAGTTAAGATCTGGCCACATGAATTTATGTCCAAATGTTTCTCCTCAAATCATGTTCCCTAACCATCAGATTTTAAATCCTCAAAAGTGCGCTGTCATGTCTAAAGCTTTTCTGGTCTTCTGAAGTGTCGTTCTGTCTCGTGAAAGTGTGTCATAGAGCCTCGTCACTCTCTCCGGCATTAATGCATCTTGTTTGTGGAAAATAAAAGTCATTCTCTGGCTTTCAAGTGGATGAATTGTCGGCCGGGCGCTGGGCTTTTGGGGTCACGGAGGTTTGATGATTGCAGGGTTTGTTAGATGGATGTTTGTGCTGTGTTTCCCTCAGCGGCTCCGGTTATTCTCTGTGGAAAGGTTAAAGTGTTCAGAGGCACCAGCTGAATCCTCAAAATGAAGGAGAGATGCAGGAGATCGTATCAGTGTCTCATCACACACCGGTTTTTCCTCCTTCCTCTCTGCTTTTTTCCTTTCTTCCCTTCAAGGAAGTTTGCGTGGAATCCAGCAGCAAATGCATGTGACTTACTGTGTGTGTGTATGTGGGTTCACTTAGTATTACTTTAATGACACATTTTTAATGACATTCTCACTTGGGAAAACTTTTAATAGATGTTTTTTTCGGGGGGGATTTACCTTATATGTATATATATTATATATATTTATGCAGTACATTTTTTATATACAGTACAATTTATAATACACAATGAATGCATTTGTTATATATGCATTATATATGTGTGTGTACGTATATATAATTTATATATATATATATAATAAAAATTATAATATATAATATATGCATTTAAAAATATATTATACATTTTTTAAGCAAAAACATTAAATATATATATATATATATATATATATATATATATATATGTGTGTATATATATATATATATATATATATACAGTTGTGGCCAGAATTATTAGACCCCTTCATAAATATGATCAAAGATGACTCTAAAAATAAATCTGCATTGTTTATCCTTTTGATCTTTAATTCATAAAATTAGCAAAAATCTAACCTTTCATTGAAGGAAAAGAATAGAAAGTGGGGGGGAAATAACATTATGAAATAAATGTTTTTCTCCAAAACACGTTGCCCACAATTATTAGCACCCTTTTATTCAATACTTTTTGCAACCTCCTTTTGCCAAGAGAACAGCTCCGAGTCTTCTTCTATAACGCCTGATGAGTTTGGAGAACACCTGACAAGAGATCAGAGACCATTCCTCCATACAGAATCTCTCCAGATCCTTCAGATTCCAGCTCCATGTTGGTGCTTCTTCTCTTCAGTTCACTCCACTCATTCTCTTTAGGGTTCAGGTCAGGGGACTGGGATGGCCATGACAGAAGCTTCATTTTGTGCTCAGTGACACATTTTTGTGCTGGTTTTGATGTTTGTTTTGGATCATTGTCCCGACGGATGATCCAACCACAGCCCATTATAAGATTTCTAGCAGAAGCGTTCAGGTTTTGATTTTTTATCTGTTGGTATTTGATAGAATCCATGATACGATATATCTGAACAAGTTGTCCAGGACCTCCAGCACAAAAATAGGCCCACAACATTAAAGATCCAGCAGTATATTTAACCGTGGACATGGAGCACTTTTTATCCATGTGTGCACCAAACCCATCTGGTGGGTTTGCTGCTAAAAAGCTATTTTTTTAGTTTCATCTGACCATAGAAGCTCGTCCCGTTTGAAGATCCAGTCATGTCTGACAACTGAATATGTTGGAGACTGTTTCTGGATGAGAGCAGAGGATTTTTCTTGAAACCCTCCCGAACAACTTGTGGGGATGTAGGTGCTTTTGATCATTTTTTTTAGGCTTTCTGAGATTCAAGACTCAACTAATCTCTGCAATTCTCCAGCTGTGATCCTTGGAGAGTCTTTGGCCCCTTAAACATTCCTCCTCACTGCGCATTAGGATGATTTAGACACTCGTCCTCTTCCAGGCAGATTTGTAACATCTTTAGTTGATTGGAACTTCTCAATTATTGCCCTGATAGTGAAAATGGGGATTTTCATTGCTTCAGCTATTTTCTTACAGCCACTTTCTATTTTGTGAAGCTCGACAATCATTTGCTACACATCATAACTATATTCTTTGGTTTTACTCATTGTGATGAATGATTAAGGGAATTTGGCCTTTGTGTTTCCTCATGTTTATATTCCTGTGGAATAGGAAGTCATGGCTGGACAATTTCATGTTCATGATCACCCCGGTGAGCTAAAAAAATTTAAATATGAATGGGAATATACTTCAGAGATATTTTACTCATAAAAAATTCTAGGGGTGCTAATAATTGTGGGCAACGTGTTTTGGAGAAAAACATTTATTTCTTAATGTTATTTTCCCCCCACTTTCAATTCTTTTCCTTCAATGAAAGGTTAGATTTTTGCTAATTTTATGAATTAAAGATCAAAAGGATAAACAATGCAGATTTATTTTTAGAGTCATCTCTGATCATATTTAGGAAGGGGTCTAATAATTCTGGCCACAACTGTATAAGGGCTATATATAAGCGCTATAAGCGCTATAATGATTATATATATATAATATATGCATAAATAACAATAAATATATTTTTTTTAATTATATATATATATTTGCTTCACTTCACAAACAATCTGAAAATTTTATTCTTAAAACACACACACACAAAAAAAAACAACACAAAAAAGGTTTATGTTAGTCATTATAGTTATTAACATGTATGGGAAGTTTTTGGGTCCATCTCGGTGTTTGTTACCATAGTAAATCTCGAACTCTCTGTCTGTAGGACGTCATGATGGGTAAACCTATATGAATCCGTCTAATCCACTCAGAATTGGTTTTTCCAAACAAAACAAAACCAGCACAAATCACAACAGGGAAACGCTGCACTTCCTGTGGAATCAGCAGAACTGCTTTATTTATCTGTATGATTATATTGTTTATTATATACCAGCCTAGAGTATTAATTTCTTTAAAATAAAAAGAATCTTACTGACCCCAAATTTTGAACAGTAGTGAACCTTGTTATTGTAAAGAGTTATTTTTCTTTTGCTTATTGCGTTTATTTCATGAATTAAATTGGCCGTATTTCAACTAGTTTGTTCTACTGACACAGCAGAGACAGCATGAATACAGTACTAATGAATTCTTTTATCGTTAAAATGACTAGTTAACGAACCTCTTTCTATTTCTTTCTCTCGACAGGCTGTGCTTTTGTGAAGTTTTCCAGTCACGCAGAAGCCCAGGCTGCTATTAACAGTCTTCATGGTGGACAGACGATGCCGGTGAGTCTCACACACACACACACACACACACTGCTATAGCAGCTCCTAGTCATGTCATCTCGTTAAAGCTGTGCAGAGGTTTCATATCTGATTAACCAGTTAAATGATGTTCATGCCAGTAATATGATTCATATTGAACATGGTAGTCTGCTTTATAAAAACCTCTTATTCATCACTGCTCGTGCTGCACGTATTGCATAAAACATTTGCAAATAAAGCATTGTTTCCATCCCACGTGTTCAAGAGAACAAAATCGTCACTTTCTGGGAAATTGGCGCAAAATATCAGCAATAAAAATGTAAGTTGCTTCAATCGGGCTCTTTTCTCCTTCATCATAAATGAGTTGGTCTCAGAGCATCAGATGAAACACAGTAAACGCTGTCATGTTCTCTTGTGTTCGGATGCTGGTGTTTGGGAACACAATCACAGCCTCTGCTGAGGTAAAGTCACATGAGGTTTTGAAAGATTTATTCAGTAAATGTGTTTTCATCGTACTTTATGTGTGTGTCTTCTTATCGGATACAAATATATCCACCTAAATTGAGCACATATGTTTTTATACACATTTTTAGAATTTATGCGCATCTTGACATTTCCATCCAGCATTTTTCATGTGATTTCCCCCCAAAAAATAGGTGAATGGAAGCACAGCTAATGAATGTCTGCCATGAGCAGTGTTCCTGTTTTTATTGAGAATCTGCAGGAGGTCTGCTAAAGGGCTGTGTTTAGTGTCTGATCACCATAAACCATCTGTCTTTAAGATTGACTAGTTGTTCAGACAAACCGCAGGCTAGTTGATTTTAATTAAAATGTAGTTTTGCACATCCGTCTTGGAGTGCTGGAGCTCAGAAATGCAGACAGGCTGGAAAAGCTGAGAATTTCACTTGTCTAAGTTGAGAAGAGTCTGGAGATCTCAGAGACGTTGAGGTGTTGGTCTCAGGTGTTGAGCTGATTCTGCTGAAATACTGAGTGTCAACAGACTGACTGCAGTGTGTTTGCTGATCATGGACATATTCACTTAAACTATCATAACTGAGAAAAGTAGTTTGTACAAGATAGTTTGGTAACATTATTTCGATGGTCCACTTTAGACATTCTACTGACTACAAGTAACTTTGCAACTACAGGTCAACTAGCAGTCATTAGAGTATTAGTAGACTGTCTGCTTAAATACAATTTATTTTCATGCTCCTTAACAGACATTCTACTAACTACAAGTAACTTTCCAACTACAGGTCAGCTAGCAGTCATTAGAGTATTAGTAAACTGTCTTCTTAAATACACTTTATTTTGATGCTCCTTAACAGAAAGTCTACTAACTACAGGTAACTTTGCAACTACAGGCCAACTATCAGTCATTAGAGTATTATTATACTGTCATCTTAAATATACTTTATTTTGATGCCCCCCAACAGAAAGTCTACTAACTACAAGTAACTTTGCAACTACAGGTCAGCTAGCAGTCATTAGAGTATTAGTAGACCGTCTGCTTAAATACACTTTATTTTGATGCTCCCCAACAGAAAGTCTACTAACTACAAGTAACTTTGCAACTACAGGTCAGCTAGCAGTCATTTGAGTATTAGTAGACCGTCTGCTTAAATACACTTTATTTTGATGCTCCCCAACAGAAAGTCTACTAACTACAAGTAACTTTGCAACTACAGGTCAGCTAGCAGTCATTTGAGTATTAGTAGACCGTCTGCTTAAATACACTTTATTTTGATGCCCCCCAACAGAAAGTCTACTAACTACAAGTAACTTTGCAACTACAGGTCAGCTAGCAGTCATTAGAGTATTAGTAGACCGTCTGCTTAAATACACTTTATTTTGATGCTCCCCAACAGAAAGTCTACTAACTACAAGTAACTTTGCAACTACAGGTCAGCTAGCAGTCATTAGAGTATTAGTAGACCGTCTGCTTAAATACACTTTATTTTGATGCTCCCCAACAGAAAGTCTACTAACTACAAGTAACTTTGCAACTACAGGTCAGCTAGCAGTCATTAGAGTATTAGTAGACCGTCTGCTTAAATACACTGTATTTTGATGCTCCCCAACAGAAAGTCTACTAACTACAAGTAACTTTGCAACTACAGGTCAGCTAGCAGTCATTTGAGTATTAGTAGACCGTCTGCTTAAATACACTTTATTTTGATGCTCCCCAACAGAAAGTCTACTAACTACAAGTAACTTTGCAACTACAGGTCAGCTAGCAGTCATTAGAGTATTAGTAGACCGTCTGCTTAAATACACTTTATTTTGATGCTCCCCAACAGAAAGTCTACTAACTACAAGTAACTTTGCAACTACAGGTCAGCTAGCAGTCATTTGAGTATTAGTAGACCGTCTGCTTAAATACACTTTATTTTGATGCTCCCCAACAGAAAGTCTACTAACTACAGGTAACTTTGCAACTACAGGCCAACTAGCAGTCATTAGAGTATTATTATACTGTCATCTTAAATATACTTTATTTTGATGCCCCCAACAGAAAGTCTACTAACTACAAGTAACTTTGCAACTACAGGTCAGCTAGCAGTCATTAGAGTATTAGTAGACCGTCTGCTTAAATACACTTTATTTTGATGCTCCCCAACAGAAAGTCTACTAACTACAAGTAACTTTGCAACTACAGGTCAGCTAGCAGTCATTTGAGTATTAGTAGACCGTCTGCTTAAATACACTTTATTTTGATGCTCCCCAACAGAAAGTCTACTAACTACAGGTAACTTTGCAACTACAGGCCAACTAGCAGTCATTAGAGTATTATTATACTGTCATCTTAAATATACTTTATTTTGATGCCCCCCAACAGAAAGTCTACTAACTACAAGTAACTTTGCAACTACAGGTCAGCTAGCAGTCATTAGAGTATTAGTAGACCGTCTGCTTAAATACACTTTATTTTGATGCTCTTCAACAGACATTCTATTGACTACAATTAACTTTGTAACTGCAGGTCAACTAGCTCTCAGAGTTTTAGCAGACTGTCTGCTTAAATACACTTTATTTTGATGCCCCCCAACAGAAAGTCCACTAACTACAAGTAACTTTGCAACTACAGGTCAGCTAGCAGTCATTTGAGTATTAGTAGACCGTCTGCTTAAATACACTTTATTTTGATGCTCCCCAACAGAAAGTCTACTAACTACAGGTAACTTTGCAACTACAGGCCAACTAGCAGTCATTAGAGTATTATTATACTGTCATCTTAAATATACTTTATTTTGATGCCCCCCAACAGAAAGTCTACTAACTACAAGTAACTTTGCAACTACAGGTCAGCTAGCAGTCATTAGAGTATTAGTAGACCGTCTGCTTAAATACACTTTATTTTGATGCTCCCCAACAGAAAGTCTACTAACTACAAGTAACTTTGCAACTACAGGTCAACTATCAGTCATTAGAGTATTAGTAGACTGTCTGCTTAAATACAATTTATAACTACAGGCCAACTAGCAGTCATTAGAGTATTAGTAGACTGTCTTCTTAAATACACTTTATTTTGATGGTCCCCAACAGACATTCTATTGACTACAATTAACTTTGCAACTGCAGGTCAACTAGCTCTCAGAGTTTTAGTAGACTGTCTGCTTAAATACACTTTATTTTGATACTCTTCAACAGACATTCTACTGACTACAAGTAACTTTGCAACTACAGGTCAACTAGCAGTCATTAGAGTATTAGTAAACTGTCTTCTTAAATACACTTTATTTTGATGGTTCCCAACAGACATATTATTGACTACAATTAACTTTGCAACTACAGGTCAACTAGTTCTCAGAGTTTTAGTAGTCTGTCTCCTTAAATACACTTTATTTTGATGCTCCTCATCAGACATTCTACTGAATACAAGTAACTTTGCAACTACAGGTCAATCTATTCTACTAAACCGAAACCTAACCTAACAGTCTACTAATACTCTAATGAGACCTGTAGTTACTTGTAGTTAGTAGAATCTCTAAAGGGGACCATCAGTGTAACCGATATTTTCTGTTTGCACATCGCATTTCACCTCAAAAAATAAGAAATTGTATTTTGCATTATTTTCATGACAATAAAAAACAAACTCCTTTAATGTCTTATTATTGTAATCTGATAAATCAAACAATAATATATAACTGTTAAGTTTTTGTACTGCTTTTAAGCTACGCCAGTTAACGTAATAGTATAATAATATTTTTATATACATTTTGTATATATATTTTAATATGTATTTTATATTTTACTTCAATACTGTAAAAAGTATCATATACTACACTGAAAAATATTGATGAAATTGCTAGTAAATTTCACAATTAATTACAATGAAATGGCGCGTAATATTGAATTAAATGTGATATTTTTAAGTAGAAAAACTCAAAAAGTATTTTCCTCTTAAAATATGCTGCAATAATTTTTGAAAAATATTTTTTTTACAATGTAGTAAGGATCACTGTTGAGAATAATGAGAATTACAACAACTAAAACAACTGAAAAGTAAAAGATCTGGACACTTTACAGTGATGGGGGTTTTTATGGGAAAACAATATGCTGATTTGATATGAAAATAGTGCAATAATAATGCAAAAAAGAATAATAAAGTAATTGTCCTTTTATTTATGCAAAATATAATTCCTTTTGATTTTTGTGTGAAATGTCACCTGGACATGTTCTCACCTCAAACACACAGGCAGATTTTTGCAAAAGAACTTCAATATCTTGTAAAGGTCTTGTAAAAACTGTAAAAAAGGTCTTGAATATGTTTGTGTCACTCTTGTCAGTTCCATTCTGTCCAATTCTGCAATTATATCCTCAGTTATTGTTTTTTATTTCTTTCCTATGTAAATTTCTGCGGCCCGTGCAAAATTTAATCCAGATGCTCTTCTCAAGTCAAACGCTCTCCTCAAATGAGATTAGTTTTCTGAACCCATGACAAATGCCTCGGCCGGGACTGTCAGAGATGACAGCTCCCCGCTGCAGCTTATCAAATTCAGCAAATTCATTTCATACGAGATATAGCAGTGGTTGGGTCCGCGGATGATTATTGTGTTTGTTTGTGGGAATGTGGCTTTCAGCGGGATGAAAATGGCATTTCTCCTGGAATGACAGAAACACCTGCTGTCATCTGGACACAACAGGTCGAAAACTTCAGGATGGGAGAGTTGAGCTTCTGTCCAGTTGAGTTTATGTTTTAAGACAGATTCTGTGACATCGTTGTATCCATACTTGTATCATTATTCTTTTTCTCAGAATTGTGAGTTTATATCTTACAATTCGGACTTTATAACTTGCATTTCTGACTTTTTTTCTCCGAATTTTGAGATAAAAAAGTCAGAATTGTGAGAAAAAAGTCAGAATTGCGAGAAATAGTTGAATTCTGAGATATATACTCAGAATTGCGATAATAAAGTCAGAGTTGTGAGATATAAACTTGGAATTGCGATAAAGTCTGAATTGTGAAATATAAAGTCAGAATTGCAAGAAATAGTCGGAATTCTAAGATATAAACTCGGAATTGTGAGAAAAAAAGTTGGAATTGCGATATAGTCTGAATTGTGAAATATAAAGTCAGAATTGCGAGAAATAGTCGGAATTCTACGATATAAACTCGGAATTGTGAGAAATAAAGTCAGAATTGTAAGATAAACTCGCAATTGAGATAATAAAGTCAGAAATGTGAGATATAAACATGGAATTGCGATAATAATCTCATATAAACTTGCAATTCTTAGAAAATAAATTCGGAATTGTAAGATATAAACTCACAATTGTGATAATAATCTAATAAACTCGCAATTCTGAGAAATAAAGTTGTAATTGTAAGATAAACACTCGCAATTGTGAGAATAAAGTCAGAATTGTAAGATATAAACTCGGAATTGCGATAATAAAGTCATAATTGGGAGTTATAAAGTCAGAATTGCAAGAAAAACGTCTGAATTGACGCAATTCTCTCACAAATAAACTCGCAATTGTGAGAATAAAGTCAGAATTGTAAGATATAAACTCAGAATTGTGATAATAATCTAATAAACTCGCAATTCTGAGAAATAAAGTTGTAATTGTAAGATAAACACTCGCAATTGTGAGAATAAAGTCAGAATTGTAAGATATAAACTCAGAATTGCGATAATAAAGTCAGAATTGGGAGTTATAAAGTCAGAATTGCAAGAAAAAAGTCTGAATTGACGCAATTCTCTCACAAATAAACTTGCAATTGCGAGAATAAAGTCAGAATTGTGAGTTATAAAGTCAGAATTGCAAGAAAAAAGTCTGAATTTTCGGAATTCTCACAAATAAATGCACAATTGCGAGAATAAGTCAGAATTGTAAGATATAAACTCAGAATTGCAAGAAAAAAATCTGAATTGTCGCAATTCTCACAAAAAAACTTGCAATTGCGAGAATAAAGTCAGAATTGTAAGATATAAAGTCGGAATTGCGAGAATAAAGTCGGAATTGTAAGATATAAACTCGGAATTGCGATAATAAAGTCAGAATTGTGAGTTATAAAGTCAGAATTGCAAGAAAAAAGTCTGAATTGTCACAATTCTCTCACAAATAAACTTGCAATTGAGTTATAAACTCCATACAGAGTTTTAAACTTGTAGTAATTCATATTCGGTGCCGCAGTCTCATAGGTAAGAGTGAAAGTCTTGGTGGATCAAAGGTTAAACTGGCATAAACAGCACAGAAACTGTCCTCTTTGAGCTTCCTTCTGTTTGGGTGATGATCTGTGTTTTCTTCTCATAATATCTTTTACTTTCTGACCTCAGCGAGTCTTCAGAGCATCTGAAATCTGTTCAAGGCCTCAGAGAGACCCTGCAGGATGGCAAACGTCCAGACTAATAATCAGATCATTGTGATGTAGTCTCTCTTTCATAGCCATCATCATTGTCTCTCTCTTTATGTTTGTTTTATGGTCTCTCTGTAATCATGTCCTCAGCTGCCCTTGTGATTGTGTGTTTACAGTAATTAAACAGGAACATCCGGGAATAGTCCTCGTGTGTGTGTCTCTTTAGTATCTGTAGGTATGTGTACGTAAAGCGTTTTTCCTGCATATTGTTTTACATTTCAATACACACTTTTTTAGTGTTGTTAAGCAAACGCTAACATGCTATTGAACACCGCCTTTATTTCAACATTAACAGATTATATTTTAAAAATGCCATGTGTAGTAGCCTTTTTTAAAATCCCTTTATTTCTTCTTTTTTCCCCCAAAATTTCCAATTTTTAATTTTTTTTTTTTCCCGTTCAGTTTTGTTTATATATCAACTGGAAAACATGCTTTAAAACATAAATTGCTTTAAATGCAATTGATTTACTTTAATTACAAATACCTACAAAATCAAATGTGATCATCCTGGTGTGTGTTTGAATCCCGTTAAAGACTGTTTACTGTCTCCATACGAATGATTTCATTGGATTCCCGCTGCGGTGAATCGACATCCGTACAGCACAATATGAGCCGCACAGCCCGACCTCGGTCAATACGGAGGCCTCTGACAGCTGTAATGAGGGTCCGTCCGCCATGCCGTTGAGTCCACACTTCACTTTAATGTGTACTGCAGGGACGCGACTCCTCCGAGACACTCATAGATCTCCTCCGCTCACATCATGCATCTTGATGACAGCCGTAGAGCCCAATTAAATGAATCAATGTCTGCCGAAGCGGCCGCGGAGATTGAATTGCTCTCAGCTACGTCAGAGTGAGTCCGACGGAGAGATATAAGTGCAAGGGGTTCCATTATGCTTTCTTATAATGGGAGATATAAACTCGGAATTGTTAGAAAAAAAGTCGGAATCGCGAGAAATAAAGTCAGAATTGCGAGAAATAAAGTCAGAATTGTAAGATAAACTCGCAATTGAGATAATAAAGTCAGAAATGTGAGATATAAACTTGGAATTGCGATAATCTCATATAAACTTGCAATTCTGAGAAAATAAAGTCTGAATTGTAAGATATAAACTCGCAATTGCGATAATAATCTCATAAACTTGCAATTGTGATTATAAAGTCATAATTGTGAGATATAAACTTGGAATTGCGATAAAGTCTGAATTGTGAAATATAAAGTCAGAATTGTGAGATAAGCTTGCAATTGAGATATACGTTGTTATACGTAATATATTACGTGTAATATTTACGTAAATATACGTAAATTTGAAATTGAAATAAAAAAGTCTGAATTATCGCAATTCTCTTTCAAATAAACTCGCAATTGTAAGAAATAAAGTCAGAATTGTAAGATATAAATTTGCAATTGCGATAATAATCTCAAATAAACTCGCAATTACGAGAATAAAGTCAGAATTGTGAGATATAAATTCGAAATTGAAATAAAAAAGTCTGAATTATCGCAATTCTCTTGCAAATAAACTCGCAATTGTAAGAAATAAAGTCAGAATTGTAAGATATAAATTCGCAATTGCATTAATAATCTCAAATAAACTTGCAATTACGAGAATAAAGTCAGAATTGTGAGATATAAACTCAGAATTGAAAGAAAAAAGTCTGAATTATCGCAATTCTCTCACAAATAAACTCACAATTGTAAGAAATAAAGTCAGAATTCCATGTTCATCTTTCTTTAGTGTGTAATGTTGAGCATGAAAAAGCTCTGCAAAGCTCCAGTTCTTCTCTATATCAGTGTCAGTGTTTCTGAACTCCCTGAAATGCCTCCATTGTAGTCTTGAGTTTTCTTCACAGTATTCCTCATTTAAATAATTCATGCGCAGAATAAAGGGGCGGGGCCTGGTTGAGTTGGTAAGTAGTGGGTTAAAACTGGCGGTTATGGTAAGGGGCGGGACATTTCCCAAACACCAATCACAACACACTTCTCCAGCCGACCAATCAGAGCACATTGTGCTTTTCAGAAGGAGGGGCTTCATAGAGACAGGAACTAAACAGAGCGTTACTGACAGACTGGGAAGAGAGGTGCTGCAACAATGGAGAATATGAGGAAAATAATCAACATTCAAGCATAAAAACCTGCTCTAGTAGAGCACAAAAACAACATCAAGACTTTATCAAGGGTGTAATAGTGTAATATGGCCTCTTTAAGGAATACACCTTGAATTATATGTGTGTTTGTGTTCAGGGAGCGTCCTCCAGTCTGGTGGTGAAGTTTGCAGACACCGATAAGGAACGAACCCTGCGCAGGATGCATCAGATGGCGGGTCAGCTCGGCATCTTCAGTCCCATGACCATCCAGTTTGGAGCGTACGGAGCGTACACACACGCTGTAAGTCTCACACACACATTTCTATGAGGATCATTTGTGCCAAAAGGAGTGGACTGCTTTGTATTATGCATTTGTCAATGTCTACAGTCATTGGCTACTCAAGATAGATTAGTGATGTGTAGGTTCTTTGTTCGGTCGTCTTTGCTGTGATTTTGTTCAGCCTTTTTCCTATGGAAGCTTGTTTATAAAAATATAAAAAAGGTAATTGCAACTTTTTAATTTTACAATTCTGACTTTATTTCTCACAATTGCAAGTCTATATATCACAATTGTGAGAAGAAAAGTCAGAATTGCAAGTTTATATCTTACTGTTGAGTTATAAAGTCCAAATGGTGAGATTTAAACTCGCAATTATTAGAAAAAAGTCTGAATTGCACCAGGTTCTAACCAAATGCAAGTAAAAAGCACAGTAAAAAGCAATTTGTCTGTCCACACCAGATGTGTCAAAATCAATCACAAATCACAGCCAGTCAGGAGAGAGTGTGGGCGGAGTCTCTCTGCAAGCGCACTGCACTCGCAACCAAATCAATCACAAATCACAGCCAATCAGGAGAGAGTGTGGGCGGAGTCTCTCTGCAAGTGAACAGCACTCGCAACCAAATCAATCACAAATCACAGCCAATCAGGAGAGAGTGTGGGCGGAGTCTCTCTGCAAGTGAACAGCACTCGCAACCAAATCAATCACAAATCACAGCCAATCAGGAGAGAGTGTGGGCGGAGTCTCTCTGCAAGCGCACTGCACTCGCAACCAAATCAATCACAAATCACAGCCAATCAGGAGAGAGTGTGGGCGGAGCCTCTCTGCAAGCGCACTGCACTCGCAACCAAATAGCACCTGAGATCATCATTGTCATACTTTTGAATGTTGTTGTTCCAGACAGAACGTTGCAGAAATAGAAAACATTTAAACTAAAAAAAGTTGTTGTGAAATAAAAAGTTGCAATTACATTTTTTATTTTTTTGTGGCAAAAACAACCTTTAGAACCAAGACAAAAGCAGTGCTGAAGAGCGGTTGTTGTGTCTGTGTCTGCAGCAGATCATGCAGCAGCAGGCGGCGCTCATGGCGGCGACGCAGGGCTCGTATCTGAACCCCATGGCTGCGATCGCCGCCGCTCAGATGCAGCAAATGGCAGCTTTCAACGTCAACGGTCTGGTGGCTGCGCCGATGACACCGTCTTCAGGTACGAGGAGCGATCCAAACACACACACACATACACACACACACACACACACAAATAAAGCTTTAATTAAAGCAGGCAGCAGGATCAATCACTTCTCTCGCAGGAAACGGTTTTCATCAGTTTGTGTTCTCCAGAGCAACAAGTGTTCGCCTCAGACGTTAATCTCACTGTTGTTTGTCACCACAAGGGTTTTTTGTTTTGATCCTTTTCAGCTTCTTTCCATTGCATTCACGTATCCACACAGAAGCTCTTACAAAACCTAGTGAGCAGACAACATCGGGTGTATCATTCATAAAGATAATCCCAGAATGAGATGAGTGGAAAAAAAATTATTAAAATTCCATATTTGTTTGTGCTGTGCACTGTGGAGGTCAGTAAGATTTTTTTAAAGACTGATAAACATTTTAATTTGACTTTTGAAAGGCATAGAAACAATTTTTTTATTATTTATTTTTTATTTTATTTTCCACTATTTTAAATTTACTTTTTGATCTCGTCCTACAGCTTTTATTAGATTTTCTAATATTATTATTGTTATTTAAAGCTTTTTGATGCACCAATTTGTATAACTCAGTGAATTTGACAAGGATGCCGAACAGGAAATGACGTCATGTTGACATATTCACAGGAAACGTGTCATTGCCACTGAATGCATACCTGTTCATTAAGATTTTTTTTAAAGAAATGATTACTTTTATTCATCAAGGACACATTAAATTGATCAAAATTGACATTTATAATGTTACAAAAGATTCTATTTCAAATAAATGCTGTTCTTTTGAACTTTCTATTCATCAAAGAATCCTGAAAAATAAAATGTTTGACGTTTTCCACAAAAATATGAACTGTTTTCAACATTGATAATAATCATAAATGTTTCTTGAGTAGCAAATCATCATATTAGAATGATTTCTGAAGGATCATGTGACACTGAAGACTGAAGTAATGATGCTGAAAATTCAGCTTTGATCACAGAAATAAATTACATTTTACTATATATTCACATAGAAAACAATTATTTTAAATTGTAATAATATTTTGTTATTTTTACTGTATTTTCAATCAAATAAATTCAGCTTTGATCGCAGGACTAAATTACATTTTACAATATATTCACATAGAAAACAGCTATTTTACATTGTAATATTATTTAGTGATTTTTACTGTATTTTTTAATCAAATAAAATCAGCTTTGATCACAGAAATAAATTACATATTTCAATATATTCACATAGAAAACAGCTGTTTTAAATTGTAATAATATTTTTGTGATTTTTACTGTATTTTTAATCAAATAAATTCAGCTTTGATCACAGGAATAAATTATATTTTACTATATATTCACATAGAAAACAGCTATTGTAAATTGTAATAATATTTCAATTTTTTTTCTGTATTTTTGATCAAATAAACACAGTCTTGGTGAGCAGAAGAGACTCTTTCAAAAACATTACAAAAAATTGCACTGACCCCAAACTCTATGAGGTTCCATCTCATACGGTCACGAGGTTTTGAAACAGAGCGAGTATGTCTCTGTCAATCACAGTCGCTCAGTAAAACACAAGGTGTGATGGGAAATGATCCGTCTCAGTTTGAGGATGAACCCGGGAACGCGGCCAATCTGATGCCTTTGACCAGAGAGTCCTTGACTGAAGAATACAGGAGTGGAGATTTGTGACGGATAATCCCAGACCCCCGTTTGACCCCCGTCTCACACACA
The DNA here is from genome assembly GCF_018812025.1 of Megalobrama amblycephala. Classification (NCBI taxonomy): domain Eukaryota; kingdom Metazoa; phylum Chordata; class Actinopteri; order Cypriniformes; family Xenocyprididae; genus Megalobrama; species Megalobrama amblycephala. The sequence goes on from NC_063062.1 coordinate 1,892,362, forward strand.
CACACACACTCCTGATGTGTCTTCTGCTCGACTTTGAGCGTCCAGCTACAAAAGCCCGCTGACACCTCAGACGAAGGGTCACGAGGAATTAATTAAAGCGCTTCCTCTCCCTCTCGTCTGTCAGTTTTCCCGCTTTGATAATCCGTGATGTGGACACACACTCTTGTTACCCGTCAGCTTTAATCTGCCACGACTGAAATGCCCTTGGAGAAAAGCCGAAAGAAGTTGAACGATCAGTGTCAGAAGGGCAGCGAAGAGACGCGCCTGTGACCGGAGACCAACACTTATTAATGCTTTGACTCGACCTCCTGCGTCCAGTGAAACAATCATTCCTACAGCGCTTCATACAGTACAGATTGTTTCAAAGCAGTGATCAACAGGACAATAACAGAATCAATAATGCAAACTTCATCAAATTTGAGACTAATTCAGCTGTAAAGCAGAAGACAATAGAGTTGTTATTCAGCTCATCAGATAGTGTCAGTGCAGTCAATCGATATTCAGTATTGTCAACCATCAAATGTGTGTTTGTGTTTGCAGGCACCAGCACTCCACCAGGCATCAGTGCCACGGCTGTGCCCAGCCTCGCAGCTCCCATCGGGGTCAACGGCTTCAGCACCCTCTCTCACCAAACCAACGGACAGCCCACCTCCGAGACCATCTACACCAATGGCATCCATCCGTACCCAGGTGACACCGCATACTCGCTTCAGCCGCATGCGTCGTGCTTTAGATGCCCTTCACTGTCAGAACCAGCAATAAAGCAGCTAAAACTGTACAGAATCAGCAAACAACTGAGACTAGCACAACAAAATGCAACCTGTCTGAGCTGTTTTGACACATTGAGCTCTATAGTGCTTATGTGGGCAACACAGGTTCAAGTCTGGCCTAAGGCGGGTCTCTCTTTTTATTTGATTGGTTTAAGGTTTTTACTGACTAATATTTACTGACAGATATTCTAGTTATTATTTGAAGAGTTTGGCCCAAAACGCTATAACTCCATTTTGATTAATTTGAGTAAAATGTCGTTTTCTTTACTAAGAAAGTGGCAAGATGAAAACCACTAATTTCTGTTTCTCTTTTACGTAGCATCTTTTGGTTATAAAAACATTAAAAATTCAAATCTAGATTTTGATTGTTAAAGGTTTATTATAAAAACCTTTATTGCCTTTATTATTTAAAAAAAAAGTTTATTTAAATAAACACGTTTTTTTTTTTTTTTTTTTTTTTCAAAATGCAATTAATCCATGAATATAAAAGTTATTTTTCATATTGGAAATGCACAACAAAGTAAGTTGATTCACATATATGACAGCCTCAAAACTTTGTCAATACTAATCTTATATACAGGCATTTTACTAAAAATACATTCAGTCGTCGCTCCCAAAATGAATTCAACGGATCATCTTGTTAATATGTTCCCACAGGTACGTTTTTCTAATGAGACCAGGCTCATTATTTTAGTTATTCCTAATCTGTTTAAAATGCATGTCAATACTAAAAAAAAAACGCAAAAAAATAAGCCTTTTTTCAAGACTTGCGCATTTCAATTAATAGTAAAATTCCATCGAATTGAATTGAATAATCCTTACATATTTTAATTGAATAATTGAATAGTCCTTGCATATTTTTACATAACAATTATTCAATTCAATTTGATAGAAATTTACTATTAACCCTTAATCGTCCTTTGGCGATTTTCGACGATTTAGTCTCTTGGGGTCAGATTGACCCCAAACTTTCACAGAGCAATTGCATAAGGAAATATGAATTTTTTATATGATAAACTATATATAATTTTTTTTTATTTACTTCTCATCTATGCATTTCTGCTGTGTTTTAGTGGATATTTTGTATTTTTTTACCTATTTACTGTACAAATACTTAACCACGTCATAAATTGGCTTATGAAAAATAATAAAAAAAAACACTTTAATGATTAACTTAATTAAATTTAAATTGTATTTGGACATTGCCCTATGTGTTAGGGATAGAATACTACCATCTAGAGGTTTGTGGAAAAACTTTAGGAATTATAGTTAAAGAAAAAAAAGTGCAATGACCACATATGTCCAATAGAGGTCAATAGAGACTGTATGTTTGTGTTTATGTGTGTGTGTGAGATAGAATATTCGTTCCACTTTGTGTTTATGGTCAAGGACCAGACCTTTATTTACATATAAAGTTTTTCAGATTTAGGCCAATTTTGTTGATTTTATTTGCCAATTTCTATAAAAATGCCCTCTGTTGCAGTCACACACATGTGTGTTTGTGTGTGTGTACGAGATAGAAAGTTTGTTCCACTTTGTGGTTATGGTCTAGGACCAGACTTTTATGGAAATGTAGAACATTTCAGATTTATTCTGGATTTATTTTATTTTTTTGACAAATGAAATGAAAAAACAGTACATTTTTTCATTTTCCCATTCATTTTCAATGTGGGCTCAATCTGATGATTTTTTTTTTTTATGCACCTTTTTTATGCAGATTTGTGCATGTTTAGATAGATTATTTAGGAGGATTCACTGAGTTTCATGTCCCTGAGATGAAGGGAACACTTTTTAAAAAAGAAGGAAACTGTCAAGCGGGGTCAGCCTGACCCCAAGAGCCGATTAAGGGTTAATTGAAATGCGTTAATCTTATCAATTGTTCTAAACTAACCATACCATATCATTCATCCACTTATGAAAACACGTTCAAAGTGGAAATTCAAAGCCATTATCTCTATAATTTGCATTTTTAATGTTTTTCCGAATATATTAATCACAGATGAGAGTATCACATTTCATCTGTCTGAGTCTGTGAAACAACAGCTGTGTAAAAATAACAGTGTGTGTGTGTGTGTCTGTGTGTGTGTGTGTGTGTGCAGCACAAAGCCCGACAGTGGCGGACCCTCTCCAGCAGGCGTACGCCGGTGTTCAGCACTATGCAGGTGAGTCTCTGTCCTTCATGTCTGTCTGTGTTTCTATGAAGTGCTGAAAACGTCTGATAACATGCCCTCACATGACTGCTTTATGCCATGATAGCCTGAACTTTCCAAACAATCGTCATCACATGACCTGGTTACGTTGCATGTACTATTGCACACATTTTCATAGAAATAAAGGTGCTGTCACACAAACGCAAGCTTGTGTGAAAAGTTTTGCATTTCGCTGCGTTCCAAAGTTCAAGTTTGGTGAACTTAAATTCACATCACGTGAAGACGTGCGACCAGATGAAGATCGATTCATCATGGCATGACCTCTTGGCTGAATTATAAGAATTATATTTTTGCAGTAAAGTCGAGTAGGTTGTATATTTTTACATTTTGAATGTATTACTTTATGTTGAATTCATGTTCATAAAAAAGACGTTGACGTTGCAGCATCTGATGAAATTTCTCAATTGTGACCGCAGGTTGAATGTGGTTATTTAGCATTTTTATTCAGTTTAGGCTGATCAAATAATGAGTCAAGAAAGATTTTGTGGTTGATTTAATTTCTGTTGAGTGCATTTGCAATTTGCAATTTGTTGTGTACTCGCATAATGCCAGTGTTATTTACAGAAAATATAAAAAGAAAAGCTTATCAAAAATATAAATAAAAACTAGTATAGTATTTAAATAATAGTTGTATATTGTGTTATAATTTTTATTAATTAATCTGTTTAATTTTAGTTTAAATTTGAGTAATTTTGTTGTGTGCTTTCGTAATTTTGATTAGGTTTTTTATATTACTATTTAGGTTTAATTTATTTTTATTTAAATTTTAGTTGCTCTTTATTTTTATTTGTTATTTATTTTCAGTTAGTAATATTTATATTTTGTTTTATTACAGCTTTATTTCAATTAACAACCACAACTAAAACTTGTCAAGTTTTAATTACACTGCAAATAAATAAATAAATAAATAAATAAATGTAAAAATGATGTTCTTGCTCAGTATTTTTCTCTTGTTTTCCAGTACAAACATCTAAACATTCTTAAATCAACATACTTTTACTGGAGAAGCAAAATTATATATTTTTTGCTGAAAAATGTGTTAAAATGAAGTGAGTTTTTGCTTAAAACAAGAACAAATATCTGCCAATGGAGTCAGAAAATTTGTTTTCCACTTTGAATTAAGTTTATTTATCCATCTGCAGATATTTGTTCTTGTTTTAAGCACAAACTCACTTAAAATTGATCAATTTTTCAGTAAATAAGACTCAAAATCTTCAGTCATGTTGCTTCTTCAGTAAATGCATCTTGATTTAAGTATGTTTAGATATTTGTGTTGGAAAACAAGACAGAAACACTGAGGAAGAAGATCATTTTTTTGAGATTATGTGATTTCAATCGTCTGTTCATAAACACAGAGGAGTTGATGGAGGTGAATCAGAGTAAAGATGAGTGTGAAAGGAAGAATGCATCATGTGGATGTGTTAAATCAGGAATATTACAGTGAATTCTCTTTCTCGCTCTCGGTTACAGCAGCCTATCCTGCCGCGTACGCGCCGATTAGCCAAGCGTTTCCCCAGCAACCAGCCATCATTCCCCAGCAACAGCGGGAAGGTGAGTGTGACTCCGCCCCCTCCGGATAAAAGGTGATAATTGCTCTGAGAGACAGACGGAAAGTTCCCAATAAATAATGGAAAGAAACAAGAGCTGGAGAGGGAGGAGATCATCAGAGCTTCATCCAAAATACAAAAGAAAGTCTGAATTAATATCTGATGTCGCTGGAAGCCAGAATGAAGGTTGAGATTTGGCATGTTTTGATATTTTCTGGTTTGATTCTTAGACTTTAAGAACGGCACATAGTTACAGTTTTTGTCAGTAAACTGATGTGAAGAAGCTCTCGGTTCATTCTGACATAAAGAGTCTGTTTGTGTTTATTGAGGAAAAATCCTCGTTGAACTTTCTGTAAATGTGCGTTAATTGTTAATTTGAAGTTGCTCACAATCATCGGGGTTTTGAAGTAGTTAATTTGATTGTAATGATTGTCGTTTGCCCGGCGGGATGTAGTTGACCCTCAAACTCAAGAACAGACGGAGAAACACTGAGGACTAAACCAGACAAACACCGCACATACAAAACAAATCTATTTCACAGTTATTTTGTTTGATTTGTATGTTTTGTCTTTTTCCGTGATTTGATTTTAATATATTTTATTATTTTATTTTGTTTTGTCTTTCGTTCTGTATTTTATTTGATTTTTCAAATTAATTTTATATTTTATTTAATTTTATATTTTGTCTTTTGTTTTGTGATTTGTGATATTAGATTTTAATATATTTAATTTATGTATTGTTTTGTATTGATTTATTTTTTCTAATATATTTTAATTTGTTTTGTTTTTTGTTTTATTTTATTAGATTTTTTTCATAGTATTTTTCAATGTAATTTAATTTTGTCTTATGTGATTTTCATATATTTAAAAATATTTATTTTTTATTAGATTTCTTCACAGTATTTTTTATTTTAATTATTTTAATGTTATTTTTATATATATATATATTGTCTTTTGTTTTATTTAGTTTTAATATTAATCTTTTATTTTATTAATTTTGTTTTATATATATATTTATATATAATATATATATATTCATTTTATATATATTTATATATTTTGTGTTTTGTTTTATTTTATTTTAATTCGTTTCATCTTTTTTTAATTGATTTGATTTTAATATTGTTTTTTATTATAAATTTATGTTTTGTTTTGTCTTGTTTAATGTGATTTGATTTACTATTAATTTTTTGTTTTATTTAATTTTATGTTTTGTCTTATGTGATTTGATTTTAATATATTTTATTTTATTTTATTATTTAAATGTATGTTTTGTCTTGTTTTATTTTATTTTTATTCTAATATATTTTAATTTGTTTTGTCTTTTGATTTATTTTATTAGATTTTTTTCATATGTTTTTCATTTAATTTAATTTTGTTTTATTCTGTGTGATTTTCATATATTTTAATTAGTTTTTTCTTTTGTTTTATTTTATTAGATTTTTTCACAGTATTTTTTATTTAATTTTATGTTTTGTCTTTTGTTTTATTTTATGTGATTTTAATATATTTTTATTTGTTTTGTCTTTTGTTTTATGTGATTTGATTTTAAGATATTTTATTTTATTATTTAAGTTTGTGTTTTGTGTTTTATTTGATTTTAATATATTCTTTAGTTAATTTTGTGTTGTCTTTTGTTTCATTTAATTTGATTTTAATATATATTTTAATTTATATTTTGTCTTGTTTTATTTTATTTGATTTACTATTTTTTGTTTTATTTTATTGTTTTATTATTTTTTAGTTAATTTTATATTTTGTCTTTTGTTTGATTTGATTTTAATATATTTTTTAAATTTGATTTTAATTGTATCTTTTGTTTTATTATTTAAATGTATGTTTGTATGTATGTATGTTATGTCTATTGCTTGATTTTAATATTATCCTTTAGTTAGCTTAATGTGTCGTCTTTTGTTTAATTAATATTAATATAGATATTTTAGTTTAGTCTTGTCTTTTGTGTTGTTGTTAGCGCTCATCGTTTCCTCCATTATCCCTGTTTTAATGACAGCACAAATCTCCAGTCTTTGTCATGCCGTGTAAGAGTCACATTCCTGCCAAGCTCCAGGAGACACTGAGGAATTATTTATGTTGATCCAATTTTCCCAAAAGCCACAACACCCTGGAAGAGTCTGGATGACTCCATGTTTAATCAAATATCCGTTTAACAAAGACGCTAACGTCTGAATCCTTTACCAGATCACAGGCTGAAAACAGGTGGCAACACAACAATCCTCCTTTGAATATGTATCAGCATGCGCGCCGCTCGGCCTTCTGGGTATGGGTCTGTGTGAAATCTAATTTGTGTGACTTTATCTTTCTCTCTCGCAGGACCGGAGGGCTGTAACCTATTTATTTACCACCTGCCGCAGGAGTTCGGCGACGCGGAGCTCATGCAGATGTTTCTGCCCTTTGGCAACGTCATTTCCGCCAAAGTCTTCGTGGACCGGGCCACCAATCAGAGCAAGTGTTTCGGTGAGTACCCACAATGCCACTTCACTTAGCACAATTAGTTCATCTCGTGCCTTTATTTCCCGCGTCTGCACTAATCAAGTCGCAATTAACGCTCGGGAAGTGGCGTCGCGCTCGAACGCGCAGGCATGCGGATTTACGCGCTTTTCCCGCCGGGTTTCCCTCATCAGCCGACGGTTATGAGATTCTTCCCGCCGGAGGCTTGAGAACTCATTCCCGTCTCCCTCGTATCCATCATTTCCCTCACGTCTCACACTTTACCAGAGATTGTTTTGCTTTTCCAGTCAGGACTGATGCCACTCACACACACTCACACACACACACCAGTCTTACTATAGTATAGTATAATTATTCATTAACTTACATATATATATATATATATATTCATTTTAGTGTGTTTTTTATTATTTTGTTATGTGATTTTGTCAGTTTTATTAGTTTTTGTTCTTTTTAAATATTACTATTTAGGTTTAATTTACTTTTATTTCAGTTTTAGTTTTTTCAGTTAGTCATTTTATTGCTTTAACCAAGGCAACAATGATTATTTTTTTGCCTAATTTTTAATTGAATTTTGTCAGCTTTATTTCAATCAACAAAAATGTTTTAATAGTTTTAGTTTTTGTTCCACTTTAATTTTTATTTATTTATTTTTTTATATAAATATTTTGTTTTTCGTCTAACATTTATATTTTATTTATTCAGCTTTATTTCAATTAACCTAAATATTTTTTATTAGTTTTAGTTTTAAAATAAAAATAAATAAATAAATAAATACATACATAAATAAATCTAAAATAAAACTATTACAAATATTTTGTTTGTAGAACTTGAAAAAATGAAAAAAAAAATCTAAGTTGTTTGTCTAATATATATATTTTTATATATTTCAGCTTTATTAACTGGAAATAAATACAAATTAAAAAATTTTAAAATAAATTTCTAAAAAATGATAATTGAAATAAAGCAAAGTTGAAGCACTAAAATTAAAATTATTAACAGTAAATAAATAAAACTAAAATAAAACTATTAACAATATTTTTGTTAAATATAAAATATAAATATTAGATGAAGAACTTATAAAATGAAAAAATAGAAATGTCTAATATTTATATTTTGTTTTTTCCAGCTTCATTTCAATTAACAAAAATCTTTTTTATTAGTTTTATTAGTTTTTAATGTTTCAAAAAATGATATTTTATTTAATTTTATGTTTTGTCTTTTGTTTTATGTGATTATATTTTAATACATTTTATGTTATTTTTTATTTTTATTTTTATTTATTATTTAATTAAATCTAACTAAAAAATAAAGTTTAAACTAAAATTACTAACAGTAAGTACATAAAAAACTATAAATAAATAGATTAAAATAATAAAATATTTATTACAAATAATATAAATAATTATATTATAAATAATAAAAAAGATTTTTGTTAATTGAAATCTTTTTTATTATTTATAATATATATATATATATATATATATATATATATATATATATATATCAGATGAATAACTTAGAAAATAATGTTTATTTTCTAAGTTCTTGATCTAAATCTTTATTTCAGTTAACACAAATGTTTTGAATAGTTTTAGTTTTATTAACAATAATAACCCTTGCCCACATGAGCATCAGTCTTACCCAGAATTCCCTTGCCCTCTGCACTGAGCGTCTCGCAGCTGCATGGAAAGCGTGAAGTGCTTCCTGCGCGGATCATTATATTTCTCATAAAGCTTCTTCCTGCCTTCAGTGTGTCGACGCATGCTGAGGTCTCTTTCTGCATCTTTACATTTAAAGTTTATTTTCATCACTATTCATTAAGATCTTGGCTGTCGAACACAAGCGTGGCGTCTCGGTTGTCGCTCCGCGCCCGCAGGCTCCCTCCGAAGTTGCAGTAAAATTAGATAAAGACGCTGCTCAGGAAGGAAATTAAATCAGGTCTTTTTCATCAGCTTCCTCCGGTGTGGAGACGAACACATTCTACCTCATTACTTCATCATGTCAGCGGAATGTGCTGGAATTAGAACTGCGTGTGCATTTATCATCAGTGACGGGCTAAACATGTTGCCGTGTTTATCTGAACCTCTTGATTCGGTGGGTCGGTTAAACACGTTCACTGCGTAAAGCGGCGGCGGATCGTGTTTCAGTGATTGATTGTGTTCTGTACAGTGTTGCTGAAGCTCCAGACGATCACTGAAACACAGATGTGATGTTCGTTTGCTGCTGTATGAATGTCTTTCTTTCATTTATTCTCTCACTGATAGTGTGTGAACTCTAGCGCCACCAGAGGTTCAAAGTTTCACACTTTAGTTTGATTTTGTGACTCTTGAAGACCAAACCGTAATGCCTAGAGACTTGGCCAGATGATAGGTCTCAATTTGGGGAGAGACTGACAAGGTATGACCCCAACTAGCCAATAGGTGGCGCTACAGCGATCAAAAATGTGAAACTGCTCATAACTCCAAGACCGTTTGTCATAGACTCAATGCCTTATATCATTAGAATGGCTCAAGACGAACAAAACGTATATCTCTAATTTAATTTGCGCCTGGAAAAATTTTCCGCCATTTTTAATTTTGTCCAAAACCTACTTTTGCAAACTATTCCTTGGTTTTTCTCCCAAATCAGAAACAAACCAGTGCAGACACGAACTTTGGACTCTGAATATCAAAAGTTATCCAAAATAAGTTGAAATTTTGATTCACGTCGCTAAGGGGCGGCAAAATGTTCGAAGTGGGCGGAGTCACTTTTACTAAAATAGCTATAACTAGCCAATAGGTGGCACTACAGCAATCAAAAACGTGAAACTGCTCATAACTCCAAGACCGTTTGTCATAGACTCAATGCCTTATATCATTAGAATGGCTCAAGACGAACAAAACGTATATCACCGATTTAATTTGCGCCTGGAAAAATTTTCCGCCATTTTTAATTTTGTCCAAAACCTACTTTTGCAAACTATTCCTAGGTTTTTCGCCCCGATCGGGAACCAAACCAGTGCAGACACGAACTTTGGACTCTGAATATCAAAAGTTATCCAAAATAAGTTGAAATTTTGATTCACGGTCGCTAAGGGGCGGCAAAATGTTCGAAGTGGGCGGAGTCACTTTTACTAAAATAGCTATAACTAGCCAATAGGTGGCACTACAGCAATCAAAAATGTGAAACTGCTCATAACTCCAAGACCGTTTGTCATAGACTCAATGCCTTATATCATTAGAATGGCTCAAGACGAACAAAACGTATATCGCCGATTTAATTTGCGCCTGGAAAAATGTTTCCGCCATTTTTAATTTTGTCGAAAACCAACTTTTGCAAACTAGTCCTTGGTTTTTCTCCCAAATCAGAAACAAACCAGTGCAGACACGAACTTTGGACTCTGAATATCAAAAGTTATCCAAAAAAGTTGAAATTTTGATTCACGGTCACTAAGGGGCACCAAAACATTCAAAGTGGGTGGAGTCACTTTTACTAAAATGGCTATAACTAGCCAATAGGTGGCGCTACAGCGATCAAAAACGTGAAACTGCTCATAACTCCAAGACCGTTTGTCATAGACTCAGTGCCTTATATTATTCAAATCCTTGGCTCAAGGACAAAACGTATATCTCAGATTTAATTTGTGCCTGGAAAAATTTTCCACCAATTTGAATTTTGTCCAAAACCTACTTTTGCAAACTATTCCTAGGTTTTTCGCCCCGATCGGAACCAAACCAGTGCAGACATGAACTTTGGATTCTGAATATCAAAAGTTATCCAAAAAAGTTGACATTTTGATTCACGGTCGCTAAGGGGCACCAAAACGTTAAACATGGGCGGAGTCACTTGTACTAAAATGGCTATAACTAGCCAATAGGTGGCGCTACAGCGATCAAAACTGTGAAACTTCTCATAACTCCTAGACCGTTTGTCATAGACTCAGTGCCTTATATTATTGTAATCCTTGGCTCAAGAAGAACAAAACGCATATCTCCGATTTAATTTGTGCCTGGAAAAAATTTCCGCCAAAACCTACTTTTGCAAACTAGTCCTTAGTTTTTCACCCTGATTGGAACCAAACCAGTGCAGACATGAACTTTGGACTCTGAATATCAAAAGTTATCCAAAAAAGTTGACATTTTGATTCACGGTCGCTAAGGGGCACCAAAACATTCAAAGTGGGCGGAGTCACTTTTACTAAAATGGCTATAACTAGCCAATAGGTGGCACTACAGCGATCAAAAACGTGAAACTGCTCATAACTACTAGACCGTTTGTCATAGACTCAGTGCCTTATATTATTCGAATCCTTGGCTCACGAAGGACAAAACGTATATCGCCGATTTAATTTGCGCCTGGAAAAATTTTCCACCAATTTGAATTTTGTCCAAAACCTACTTTTGCAAACTATTCCTAGGTTTTTCACCCCAATCGGAACCAAACCAGTGCACACATGAACTTTGGACTCTGAATATCAAAAGTTATCCAAAAAAGTTGAAATTTTGATTCATGGTTGCTAAGGGGCGGCAAAATGTTTGAAGTGGGCGGAGTCACTTTTACTAAAATGGCTATAACTCTTGAACTGAATGAGATATTTTCACCAAATTTGGTACACGTGTGTATGGGCTCAATCTTTGGTCACAGTAAATAAATCACAGCAATTGGACACTAGGTGGCGCTATTACATGAAAAAAGAAACATGAAAACAGCTGTAACTATGCAACTGTCCAATCGACTTGAAATTTGGCATGCAGTGTTTTGGTCCAAGGTGCCATGATAGTCTATGAGGACATTGGCATATCTCAAAAAACATGGCCACCATCGGCTAATGAAGTTTGAGCACCTATTAGACAAGGTTTACGGAGGCCGAACGGAATGAAGCTCGGTGGACATGTTCGACTTATAGCCCTAGATTTCTGTAAGAATTTTGAAAGAATTTGGTCTCTAGATGGCGCTAATGAGTTTTACAGCTCTATAATCACGTGTATGCATATATATGCATATCATTTATTAGATCTCCTCATGCTAAACAACTTTGCCTAAAGAACCACTACTGTCAATCAAATCGTTCATTAAATATTCGCAATTATGTAAAAAACCTACTTTTGTGAACTAGTCCTAGGTTTTATACCCGATCAGAACAAAACAAGTGCATTACAGTTCTCTGAATGCTCTAGATCAATAATTATCAAAATAAGTTGAACTTTACCCTTTGGGTAGCTATAATAGGGTCATTTAGAAAAGGGGCGTGGCAAAACATACTCAAAAGCATATAAATACTAAACGAAAACTCAGAACTTCACGAAAATAGGTGAGCACATGCAACATATGATTCTAAACAAGCGTGCAAACTTTTATGGAGATCAGACCATAGGTGGCGCTATAACTCTTAAAAAGCTTTAAAAACCATATATTTCCTATGGTAAATTGCCTGTTTTGGCTGTAAATGGTCTGTTCCTTCTATGATCTAAGTGGTTACATGCTTGCAAAACAAAATATAATACCTGTTTACGTATGTGCTTAAAGGCCTAAAATCACTTGAACCCTGATAATTGCTGCTCGCAGCTCATTATTTATTATTTTGATTTTATTTAATTTTAACTCCCCCCCCACACACACACTATTTAAAGGTTTATCTGAAACATAGTTTTTGATCTTGTCTTATAGCTTTTTTTCCATTATTATTATTGTCATTTAAAGCTTTTTGTAAATAAAATAAAAGCTAGATTCATTTATTTAAATAAATAAATATGAACTGTTTTCAACATTGATAATCCTAAATGTTTCTTGAGCAGCAAATCATCATATCAGAATGATTTCTGAAGGATCATGTGACACTGAAGACTGGAGTAATGATGCTGAAAATTCAGCTTTGATCACAGGAATAAATTACACTTTACTATATATTCACACAGAAAACAGCTATTTTAAAGTGTAAAAATATATCACAATTTTTACTGTATTTTTGATCAAATTAACGCAGCCTTGGTGAGCAGAGGCTTCTTTTGAATGGTAGTGTAGATTTTTACAATAACAAAAAATGTCATCAGAAGAGGAAGACTGTAAATGTGTGTATCTGTTTATTTTGTCATGTTTTAGAATCACACTGACCGATGTAAATATGGTCTGAAAGCACTATGAGACTTTAAGACACAAGTGTAGTTGGAGCTGTAATGTCCATCCATTCACTCATCTCCTCTTGTTTTCAGCTGTTCTCCACTGAGAGAGAGAGAGAGCCAGACAGATACAAGCTGATTTATGATGAATGGTGCTGTCTGACAGCTCGTCTCTCTCTCTCTCTCTCTCCGTGTGTTTAAAGAGCCGCTGTCTTATCTTGTCTGTGTCTGACAAAAGCAAGGTCTGTCCGCGCAAATTCAATCGGAGCCGCAGCATGTCGATGAAATCGGCCGGCAGGTGGAAATTTGTGCCGTCAGTCGGTCAGTGATGTGATGTGTGATAAGAAGAGGATTTAAACTCTTTAGCCGTGTACACTAGTGCTCTTAGACACACAGAGATCGTCACCAGACTCTCTCACTGTGAGTTAGTGATTTAGCCTCTGAGTATTAAACTTCTGCGAGTAACTCATCAAACGAGACTGACTTTGGCACATAATAAAAGATGCTCATAGGAACTGCAATGTAGATGCACGGTTTAAATCACAGTGTAAGAATATTAATCTCGCCAACGTCAGTGATGCAAGTGAGTAAGTGAGTCAGTTTTTCCAGAACATTTTCTTTTTCCAGAACAAACTTTTCCAGAGCAGACTGACATTTTATTTTTATTTTATTTTATTCATTATTTTATTTTGTTTTTCATTATTTTATGTTTTTCAATATATTATTTGATTTTTATTTGATTTCTTTTTTTTTTTAGATATTTGTATTGGATTCATAATCAAAAGTGTTGAGGAAGAATATGACTTTTTGCAGCGCTAAAGTCTCTTTGTGATAAATGGAGTCAAATTTCCCCCTTATTTTATTTTATTTTATAATATATTTTTATTATTTTATTCTATTTTTTCATTATTTTATTTGTTTTATTTATTTCATTAAATATTTTATTTTTTCATAATTTTTTATTTTATTTTTCAGTATTTAATTTTTTCATTATTTATTCATTATATTATTTTATTTTTTATTATTTCATTAATTTCTTTTATTTTTTCGTTTTTTTTTTATTTCGTTTTTCAATATTTTATTTTTTCAGTATATTATTTTTTTCCCATTAATTTCTTTTGTTTTTTCATTATTTTATTTTATTTATTTTGTAATTGTTTGTAATTAAATCATAAACATGTAAGATAAATAATTTTAAAATACAAGGAAATCAAAGCTTTTTTTTTTGTTTTCCTGCATGTCATATGACCATTAGCAGACATCAGAGAACTGTGAGAATGTGAATGTGTTGTTAAATTATTGAAATATTAACTCAAAATTTAAAATATTTTAGCTCCAAGGAGTTCGGCTGATAAAAAAAAGAATTATTCATAATTTTTAAGACCTAACAAAATCGCACAAGTCAAACTCTGCATCACAACTAGACAGATCTTGTGAGAAGATGCTGCAGGAGATTAACACAAATATAGATCAGCTAAAGTATTACAGAAAACAGAGTGCAACATATAAATATGCAAGACAATTTACAATACAATCCGCTTACTTATGCACAAAAGCTCCAATACAAAGAGTAAGATATATTTTATTCAAAAGAGATTAGTCAGGATTAAAAGAAGTTGAGGAATAATTCATGGCATTGTTCTTTAATATTCTTCTCAGATTCCTCAGGCAGTTTTGCACTGACAAACACCACACACATTTTCATTTGTTGATTGTGTGTTTGTCTCTCAGGTTTCGTCAGCTTTGATAACCCGTCCAGCGCTCAGGCGGCCATTCAGGCCATGAACGGTTTTCAGATCGGCATGAAGAGGCTCAAAGTTCAGCTGAAGCGGCCGAAGGATGCCAACCGCCCGTATTGACCCTCACCTGACCGCTGCGACGATCATCACAGGTCAGAGAGAGTTTCTCCACAGGCTTCCTTCTGTCACACATTGATCACATGCTCCGTTCAGACTTCAGTTCTGTATTTCTGCTCTTATATATGAAGTGCTGCGCAAACCTTCCGGCAGAATCCCTGTAAAATGGCTTTCTGTCAGGAGTCGACAGGCCTCAGAGATAATTGTGTTTTAAAAAGCTATTAAAAGTAATCATTTCCATGAATTTATGATGAATTACTTAAAGGTGTGTTAAAGTACAGTAAGTAAAAAGTTGCTGAAGAGAGTTCAACTAAAAAATTTTCCATCATGTCGTCACAGACTCGTATGATTTGAGCGATATTCATGCTGATCTTTTGTTCACAATGATGGTTTATTAAATAAGCATCATAAAAGAAGATCATATGGTATATTCAAAGTCTTCTCACTGCTAAAAATGATGTTCTTCCTCCTCAGTATTTCTGTCTTGTTTTCCAGTAAAAAATATCTAAACATTCTTAAATCAAGAAACATTTACTGGAGAAGCAAAATGACTGAAGTCTTAAAATGTATCAAAACTAAATGACTTAATGCTAAAAAATATCTGCCAATTTTTTTTTCTATTTGAAATAAGTTTATTTTTCTAAAAAAAAAATAATAATAATAATAATAATTTCTTATTTTGGCCAATACTTTTCCTCATTTTAATAATAAACTTAATTTTGACCAATTTCCCAGAAAACAAAACTTCCTATCATTCCCGTCATTTTGCAACTCTAGTAAATGTATCTTGATTTATTTTTAATTTGGAAATTTGTACTGAAAAGTAATCAAACATGTTGAGGAAGAACATGAATTTTTGCAGCGTTAAAGTCTCTGTGTGACAAATGGAGCCAAATTTTCCCCTTATTTTATTTTAGATTTTATTTTATTTTATTTTTCCATTATTTTACTCTTCCATTATTTTATTTTATTTTATTTTATTTTTCCGTTATTTTATTTTATTTGATTTTATTTTATGATGCCCAGTCTTTGTCGTGCAATAATATCTGGTTTCCCCAAAAAGCACCCAAATTTCCCTTTTCATTATTTTATTTTATTTTATTTTATAATGTCTAGTCTTTGTCATGCAATAATATCAGGTTTTCCCAAAAAGACCCAAATGTTTCCCTCCATTTTATTTAATTCATTTATTTTATTTTATTTTTACATTTTTTTATGTTATGATGTCATGCAATAATATCTGGTTTCCCCAAAAAGGACCCAAATTTCCCTTTTCATTATTTTATTTTATTTTATTTCTTTTTTTATTTATTATTTTATTTTATAATGTCTAGTCTTTGTCATGCAATAATATCAGGTTTTCCCAAAAAGACCCACATTTTCTCCATTTTATTTTAATTAATTAATTTATTTTATATTTTATTTTATTTTATTTTAATGTCTAGTCTTTGTCATGCAATAATTTCAGGTTTTCACAAAAAGACCCAAATTTTCCCCTCCATTTTATTTTAATTTATTATTTTATTTTATTTTATTTTATCAGGTTTTCTCAAATGGATCCAAATCTTCCCCTCCATTTTATTTTATTTTATTTTATTTATCAGGTTTTCCCAAATGGATCCAAATTTTCTCCTCCATTACATCTCATTTGTGCATTTTCTTACTCAAACTCAAAATTTCTGTTTTTGTGTTCCGTTGAAGAAGTAAAGTCATACGGGTTTGGAACGACATGAGGGTGAATGTGACCGATAAATAATCGATTAATAAAGAACTCGTTCGCCGCAGGCTGTTCACCTGTTTGTATCATTCCCGTTGTGTGTTTGTCTTACAGTACTGACATGTTTTGTCTTGTAAATATCTGTTATGATTTATCCGCTAAATATGAATTCCTAAAGCCATCCTAATATGAAGCTGACGAGACGAATGCCATGGATTCTTGTGTTTTTGTTCTCTCATTGCACGAACCCCGGCAGGGCTCAGGTAGCTCAGGACGGGCCGCTCTCTTATGTAGCCACATGTCTTCCATCAGAGGACGCGTGTCCAGCGCTGTAAGTTCCTCCCAGTGATGTCACGTTGGTGTGGGTGACGTCATGTGACCGGCTGTGACAGTGGCATGACGTGGCATTAACTCTGTATCTCTCTCTATACTTCTGCTGTTTCCAGTGGTGGAGTGTAACTGGTCTCTTCTGATAGCTGGAGCCGCTCGTCGTAACTCAAGTGCTGATTGGTTGATTTTGATGGGTTGTGAACTTTGCTCCTTTATTGCTGTTGTACCGTGAGTTGTTGTGCTCTTCCTCGTTGAATGTGGTGGATATCTTGCTCTCTGTGGTTTATATTTCTCTCTCTCTTTCTTTCCTTGTTCAAGCTCTGTTTGTTCTGGTGTGTATTTTGTGTTTTGGAGGTTTCAAAGGCTTTGCTTTGTGTTCTTTTCATTTAGTTGCCATCTCTAATGTAACGGTGAAGATTCTTTCCGTGTTTATGAATCGAGACCTTTCACTTTTGCTATATGTTGTTTACATTAGGAGATCTGAAATAGTTTCGCTTGTAGATTCAACCCTGATTATAAGTGATGTTTACTGAGTCAACATTTTTAATAAGGTGCATTATATTTCTGTGATAATGCATGTATATACATTATCTTTAGGTGTTATTGCTGCTGGTTTGGACTGTATATTTCAGTGTTTGTTGTGGATGATTTAATATCTGTGAGCTTTTAGTTAGAGATGCTTTAATCAGATCCTGATACACACTGTCTTTTACATCTAGTATAGCAGTTTATAAAACACATGACACAAGAGTTTATTTTTCTCTGCTGAAAATTTGAACTAGGATTTTATCATGTTTGTTGGCAACAGTGCCAGTGCTAACAGATTGAGCACATAACAAACACTTTATATTAAACATCAGATATGTTTGAATTGGCTGCGGTTGTGTTTTTGCTCTCAGTGTGGACAGAAAAAATGACCCGTCGATGGAAGCTTGTCATTGCTTCTATTGCTTCTGTCTTGTAGCTGCTGGTTACTTTTTGCATATTACCATATTTCCATTGTTTAAGTTTTGATGTTCAGATCAAACCATTTGTTAGTAAACAGTAAGTACAGTATGACAGTGGTTGTTCATGGTCTTGTTTGTTCACACAGGAGGGTCACAGTATTTTAAATGAGCTGCTGTCCTAGAAAACCCATTTACAAGAACTTACCAGCTGGTTCACTTTCATCTAGAACTTTATACCTGTATAAACACATGAAAATATAAGATTATTTTTTAGATGTTTCTTATGAAACCTGTCAAGAACATGGCTAAGATATATCTCACCCCAAAATCAAAAAATACATATCAATAGATAAATTATAGAGCCCTATCACCTTCGTGTGTAAAATAAACGAGCCAATGCACATAAATAAAATAAATGCGGAAGCAGGAGCAATGCACATTCAGGTTTTCGCTGAGGAGCTGAGGTCAGTGGTACAGCAATTGTGGCGACGGGACATAATGTCTCCGTTCCCTTCTTCTGGGAACGAGGGTTACATATGTAACCGAGACGTTCCCTTTCAGTCAGTCACTTTCGATGTTATGTCAGAACTGACAAATTGGGATCCCTACCAAAGCAGCACTATTGCTGCCCCTTCCCACGCCCCTTGTAAGCCACCTGATCCCCCCGCACCTGTTGGGGCAGAAGATAGGACAAGGCTTAACGCAGAGAAGGTTGATTACTGTTGTTGCGCTTGGCCCATTCGGTAACACTGTTGGATAACACTGCCCTTTCAAGCAGAAAGGAATGCCCGCAGGGAGGTATCATGTGGAGATCACACATATGGACTGGGCTAAATGTGCAACATATGGAATGTCTCTGAGGTGGCTTCGACCTTGTTAGGAGGGAGTCAACATCGGCAGGGACGGCAGAGAAGACTCTGCCTATGGAAAGACACTGGCTCGCCGACAAGGAAGCCGTATCGTGGAAGAATACACATATGGGATCACCATGGGGATCACAATATATGGGCACCTTGCCTAACACAGGGGTCAACCAATGGGCGTACTTATGAGTGTTAGGCCTGGTGTCGGGCGCTCCGCCACGTCTGACTTCGCCATCTGGGAAACTCAACTGAGGAGCAGAAATAAGCACACGTATAGGGTCTGTGGAGGGGAATGGCGCAGCAAGCAAGACACCGAGGTTCACTAGCCACTCGGAGTGAGTACACGAGAGGACACTGGCTCTACACGAAGGCTATAAAACCTAGCAAACATGTTGGGTTTCGCCCAGCCCACAGCTCTACATATATCTGTCAGCGAGGCATTGTGTGCCAGATCCCAGGAGGAAGCAACACTCCTGGTAGAGTGAGCTCTCAACCCGAGGGGGCAGAGCATGCCTTGGGTTTGGTACGCCAAGACGATGGCATCCACTATCCAGTGGGCCAATCTCTGCTTGGAGACAGCCTTTCCCTTCTGCTGGCCTCCATAATAGACAAAGAGCTGCTCTGAGGTCCTGAAGCCCCGCGTTCAGTCCATATACAGGCGCAAAGCGTTGACAGGACAGAGCAAAGCGAGGACTGGGTCTGCCTCCCCCAGGGGCAGCACTTGTAGGTTCACCACCTGGTCCCTGAAAGGATTGGTGGGAACCTTGGGCACATATCCAGGTCAGGGTCTCAAGACAATGTTAGAGTCGGCCGGCCTGAATTCTATGCACAATTAGTTGACCGAAAATGCTTGCATGTCCCCTACCCTCTTGATGGAAGCCAGCACAGTCACCTAGGACCTCCACGTCCCATCTAGAGACAATTTCTGCTTGGAGACAGCCTTTCCCTTTTGCTGGCCTCCGTAATAGACAAAGAGCTGCTTTGAGGTCCTGAATCTCTGCGTTCAGTCCACGTACAGGCGCAACCAAAATGACTGAAAATGCTTGCAGGTCCCCTACCTTCATGATGGAAGCTAATGCAGTCAGGAGCACTGTCACCTAGGACCTCCACATCCCATCTAGAGACAATTTCTGCTTGGAGACAGCCTCTCCCTTCTGCTGGCCTCCATAATAGACAAAGAGCTGCTCTGAGGTCCTGAAGCCCCGCATTCAGTCCATATACAGGCGCAAAGCGTTGATGGGACAGAGCAAAGCAAGGGCTGGGTCTGCCTCCTCCAGGGTCAGCACTTGCAGGTTCACCACCTGGTCCCTGAAAGGATTGGTGGGAACCTTGGGCACATATCCAGGTCAGGGTCTCAAGACAATGTGAGAGTTGGCTGGCCTGAATTCTATGCACAATTTGTTGATCAAAAATGCTTGCAAGTCCCCTACCCTCTTGATAGAAGCCAGCACAGTCACCTAGGACCTCCGTGTCCCATCTAGAGACAATTTCTGCTTGGAGACAGCCTTTCTCTTCTGCTGGCCTCCATAATAGACAAAGAGCTGCTTTGAGGTCCTGAATCTCTGCGTTCAGTCCACGTACAGGGGCAACCAAAATAACTGAAAATGCTTGCAGGTCCCCTACCTTCTTGATGGAAGCTAATGCAGTCAGGAGTACTATCTTCAATGACAGGATTTTTAACTCCACTGACTGCAAAGAGTGGTCTCTGGAGTGCCATGAACACCAGAGACAAGTCCCAAGAGGGTATTGAGGTAGGACGAGGAGGATTCAACTTTCTTGCACCTCTGAGGAATCTGATGATCAGGTCATGCTTTCCTATGGACTCACCTTCAACAGCATTGTGATGTGCGGCTATTGTGGCAACATGCACTTTCAGGGTGGAGGGAGACAGCCTTTGCTCCAACCCCTTCTTGCAGGAAGGAAAGCACGACTCTGATATCTTCGGGGGTCTTCCCAGTGGGAAGAGCACCATTCAACAAATAGGTTCCACTTCAAGGCATAAAGACGCCTTGTGGAGGGGGTTCAGTCACCTTGAACCTTCGTATCCTGTCCAGGGACCAGACATGGAGTTTCCAGAGGTCTGGATGTGGGTGTCATAGGGTGCCCCGTCTCTGAGAAAGCAGGTCCCTCCTCAGAGGAATGCGGCAAGGATGTCAGCTGGACCACCTAGGGATGGATTCTCCACTCTCGAATAGCGTTACTGTGGCTGCGGATGCTTCTGAAATAGTTTCAGTGGGGCCACTGTCCTGCCCTTGAATGAATTCAAGCAGTTCAGCACCGAGCTAACACATTCCTCTCTGAGGCGTACTGTTAGGTTTACCGATTCCAACTCCATACCGAGAAAAGAGATCCCCTGCACAGGGGAGAGTTTACTCTTTTCCCAGTTGACCCGAAGCCCCAGCCCCAGGTGTCTGAGCACTATGTCCATGTGTTTGTACAACTACTCTTGCAAATTAGCCAGAATGAACCAGTCGTCGAGGTAGTTGAGAATGTGAATGCCTTGTTCTCTCATGGGAACAAGGGCAGCCTCCGCGACCTTCATGAAGACACGAGGTAACAGGGAGAGCCCGAAGGGGTGGACTTTGTACTGGTATGCCCATCCCTCGAACGCAAAGCACATGAACAGTCTCTGTCGGGGGAGAATCGAGACATGAACGTACGCATCTTTCAGATCGATCGCTACAAACCAATCTTTGTGAAGGGCTTTATACTGTATATTCTCTGCATTATTCTTCATTATTTTCATGACAATTAAGAACATTTCCTCTTAAATTTTCATTATTACTGTGATGCAAAACAAAAAGGTAAAATATTTAAAAATTGTGTTGTATGGTATTTATGTTTTTTAGAAAATGTGTAAAGTTTTTATACATGGTAGTATTGTACTGCATACACTGATTTTCTTGAATGAAATATTTATAGAAATGCATTAAAAGCTTAAAAGCTTAAGCTTAAAAGTAAAACATCCGTACATGTAATGATGATGATGATGATAATGAAAGTTTGTGGAAGAAATGTTTGTCATGAAAAATGAAATAATGTGACATGAAGCAAAAAATATTCAGAATGATCATAAAATAAGCTTCATTTTCTTCATATGTTATATAATTTCTTGATTTTGGGGTGGAATATGAGTTGCATTCATGAGATTGAGTTGACGAGGTTTTCCAAGGACAGTATCTGCACATGTCTGTAGTGTAAATGATGAAGGGAAAAATTCAGGATCTTCAGTAGTTTGTATGTGTTTAGAGCTTCTAGAACCATCTTCAATTCACCGTCTGCTTCTCTTCTTCTCTCTCTCTTTCTCTCTGTCAGGATGAAGGACTACAACACCTTATTTCCACAAGTCAAAAGACTTTTGCTCTGCTACATATCACAGGAGGCGAGCGGTCCCTGGATTTTGTGGGAAAATCACTGAGAGCTGGAAAAACTGGAACACAAAGGATTTTTTCTGCCAACTTTGTTCTTTTTTTTCGTCTTTTTTTGCTTCAGCATTTGCAGGATGCTTTTTTGCATTTTGCAAAGACCAACTTTTTTGCTGCTGTCTTTTTTTTTTTTTTAGACAAGATTGAGAAAAAAAACCTTTATGAACACGTTATGCTCAAAGCATGCATAGACAAACGGATATATACAAATGCACACACAAATGCACATCTGCTGAGATGTTGGGAATATTCTCGCCTTTACATGCACACATGCAGATATACAAAACTATTTTGAAATCCTCATGTAAATGTATTGATCTCCACACACACACACACACACACACATACACACACACACACACACACACACACACACACCAGCCTGCTGCCATTTTGGTTTTCGTGCCTACACTGGTTTCGCGTGATCTGCGCTCTGGAAGAGAATCCAGGAATATCTACATGCGTCATTCCTTAGAAAATAGGGACCAAAGGACTACACGCTTTTTAAAAGTATATAAATATATAAATATATATATTTAAAAATCACAAAAACTCTTACCTTGTAGCTGCGAGTATAATGATTACTAATGTTAACAGTAGAAGAAAGTAAATCTGTAGGTCTGTAAAAACACAAGGAGAAAAAGATGGTCATGTGACTCCGGTTTGCTCTGGTAGCTGTTTCTTGCACCAAGACGTAGATTAGAAAAGTAGAATGTAGGAGTAGAGTTGCTCATTTTTCATGTTTTCTATTTATTTTTATTAGAGAAGATAATACTTGAACTTGTAAAGAAGGGAAGGAAAATGTACAAATGAAAACAAAAGAGGCGAAGCGTCTCTTTCCTCGCCCGCTGGATAATATCGTTCATCATGTTGTGCTCTTTCTCCATTCCGCCATTTGGAAGAAGACGAACGACCCGAACGGACGAGGAAACGTGTCGTAGTCTGTCTGACAGGGTCCAGGATCCCAGAAGCCTTTGTGTTCAAGCGACAATCCACAGTCAGATGATCGGACGTGACGTGTGTTTTCCTTTCCATGCTTTTTGTACTCTGAGAGAAAGACAGATTCAGATGCTTGGACTTTAATGACACTAAACGGAGGAAGACGAGGAGGGTCGATAGCTACTGAAACTGCCAAATGTACCGAAGCTACGCGAAAGAAAACGGTGACATTTTTGATACCCCTTCACTTAATGAGATGTTTATTGGTCTGTTGAAGCCATTGCCTGTCTCAAACTTCTCAAAGCACTAAACGCACATGATCTCACTGCACATCGATCATCATTAGCAGTTAAAGATGTTCATCTGTGCTGTAATCCAGTGTTAATGCCTCCGTGAGCTCTTTGACCTACCTTCATTTTCTCAGTGATTCATCTGAACTGATCATATCATTCACACTCTGCAAAAAAACAATGTTCTTGCTTAGTACAAATATCTAAACATGCTTATTTCAAGATATATTTAATTGAGAAGCAAAATTAAGTCTTGTTTACTGAAAAATATATCAAAATTAAGTGAGTTTATGCTTAAAGTGCCCATATTATGCTTTTTTAAAAGTTTAAGCCTTGCCAATTTAAATATTAAAGCGCAAAAAGACACGAAAGGAAACTCAATTCATTACTCGTGAATGTTTTGAAGCACGCACAAATACTAAATTGAGCTCTCTTTCTCATCTTCTCGCACTTGAACGGAGAAATTCACACAAAAATTATGCCCAAAACATGCTTGTCTTGGCGAGTATCCTAGCAAACATAGTCATTATGTTTTAAGTGAACCTAAACTGTTGAGAAAGATAACGCATGTGTAACAATATATTGGATCAGTGCATTCACTCTTCAAGTGACAGCAGCCTAATATTCCTGCTGTTGCCTGTTTTTAATGTTAATCAAATAACATTAAAAACACATTTAATAACTTTAATATGGTTTAATTTATACAGTGAAGACTATGCAGTGTTATTTTACATTTGATTACTTTATTAAATTTCTGTACCTGAAAATTGTGTCTAAATTATGTCCGGTATCTAAAATTTTGAAATCATAACTGCCTGTTTTTGCAAAAACATGGCCGGTAAAAATATTTATTGTCAGTAAATTTTCTTAAATTAAATTTTTGTGGCAAAAAGTTAGTTTTAGGTCCTGTTTGCAAAGTTTCAAAGATCAAAGTGCACAACAAATAAAGTTATTGTCCCCTAAAAGAAAGAAGTGATTCTGAACTGTCGATTCTTGCGCTTAAACAGACAAATTCTTGGCGAGTGTCTTAGCAAACATAGTCATTATGTTTTAAGTGAACCTAAACTGTTGAGAAAGGAAACGCATGTGTAACAGTATATTGGATCAGTGCATTCGCTCTTAAAGTGACAGCAGCCTAATATTCCTGCTGTTGTCTTTTAATGTTAAACAAACAACATTAAATGTTTAATTTATGTTGAATTTATACAGTGAAGACTTTGCAGTGTTATTTTACATTTGATTACTTTATTAAATTTCTGTACCTGAAAATTGTCTATATTATGTCCGGTATCTAACATTTTGATATCATAACTGCCTGTTTTTGCAAAAACATGGCCGTTAAAAATATTTATTGTCAGTAAATTTTCTTAAATTAAATTTTTGTGGCAAAAAGTTAGTTTAAGGCCCTCTTTGCAAAGTTTCAAAGATCAAAGTGCACAACAAATAAAGTTATTGTCCCCTAAAAGAAAGAAGTGATTCTGAACTGTCGATTCTTACGCTTGAACGGACAAATTCACACAAAAATTATGTCCAAAACATGCTTGTCTTGTTGAGTATCCTAGCAAACATTGTCATTATGTTTTAAGTGAACCTAAACTGTTGAGAAAGAAAACGCATGTGTAACAGTATATTGGATCAGTGCAAAGTGACAGCAGCCTAATATTCCTGCTGTTGTCTTTTAATGTTAATCAAACAACATTAAATGTTTAATTTATGTTGAATTTATACAGTGAAGACTTTGCAGTGTTATTTTACATTTGATTACTTTATTGAATTTCTGTACCTGAAAATTGTCTAAATTATGTCCGGTATCTAAAATTTTGATATCATATCTGCCTGTTTTTGCAACAACGTGGCCGGTAAAAATATTTATTGTCAGTAAATTTTCTTAAATTAATTTTTTTTTTTTTTTTAATTCTTGGGAAATGTGGCAAAAAGTTAGTTTTAGGTCCTGTTTGCAAAGTTTCAAAGATCAAAGTGCACAACAAATAAAGTTATTGTCCCCTAAAAGAAAGAAGTAATTCTAAACTGTCGAAACGAGTCGTCAGTAATTCCAACATTTGTAACAATGTAACAAATTTGCATAATTCCCACCTGGCTGCCGGTGAGCAGTGTTTACTTTGCCCCGCCCTCAAACAGACTGGAAGAGTTTGGTTCGTGTTGTGCATGTCGAGAAGACGCTGTTTTCTGCTGCCAAACCAAATCCGCTTTGATGAGATTGATACGGTAAAGCCAACGCCATCTTTACTGTTCATATCACTGTGTGTCAAGAGCTGAGATTCAGATATGATAATGAGCATTTGCTTTCCGACCAATCACAGCAGGGCCATCTGCCCAATCAGAGCAAAGGAGGCTCTTAGAAAGGCGAGGTTTAGAGTGACCGAATCTTTGAACAAACTGTTTTTTAGACTCTTTGAAATGAGTTGATGCTGCAGTGGATATTATGAGAAAATAAAAGTGTTTTTTGACCTTGGAAGAATATCATAAAACAGCATAATAGGGGCACTTTAACATAATAAAAAAGTCAGAAAAATAATCTTGTTTTCCCTTTGAATTAAGTGTGATGTTTTTGTGCAGTTTGCATTTAGCCGCTGATGATCAGGCCTTAAAAACAACAGTTGTTCACCTCAAGATTTGGCCACCAGAGATTCATTGGCATCTTTGTTCCTCTTCCGTGTGTAGATATTAAGAAATCAACATTAACCTCATTCTTCCATCTCAAAGTTGATCTTTCTGTGAGTTAACTTTTCTCAATGGGCAGGTCTTTATCTAGTCATCGACTGCATACGACTAAGATTGAGGAGAGAAATCTGGGTGTCAATGACCAAACCTGACCTCTTAACCTTCATGCCAGCATATGAGACGTTGCTTTTATCCTTTAAAAAAGACGCTCCCTCCAGGATCCCAAAGGACCAAAACCATGCAATTCTGCCATGCTGCCTGCCCTTGATATTAGTCTTGCTGTGAACGATGTACAGATATTGATGAGGTAACGGCCTGCCCATGTGTGCGTCATCATGAAACTGGAAACGCTTTTGTGAAAATAGCTTTGGTCTCCCTAGAATAATTGTGTTGCATTATTCATGATTCTGATTGTTTTTTGTCTCACCGATCTTGTAGTTTGTAGCCAGTATAGTTTTATTCACTCCATCCTGTGCTGATAAAGCCACTTGCTGGAAAACATTTCTTAATCATAACAATTTGCACTAGTTGTAGTTAAAAACCTGCCAATGTGTTTCATGCGAGGGAGTTTCTGCATTATCATTTTGTATGAATATATATGCCACAAATTACCATCCCAGAAATCTTTTCTGGATTTATCCTGACCTTTATGAAACTTTAGATTAGTTTGTAAAAGGTTTAAGAAGTGCCAAATGAAATTTCACAAATGTTCGTTTCACTTTTGCATCCACACTGAAAAAAAAATGTTTTAGATGTTTTCCAGTACAAATAACTGAACATTCTTAAATCAAGACACATTTACTTGAGAAGCAAAATGACTGAAGAATTAAGTTTATTAAGTCTTGTTTTATGAGAAAATAATTTAAAAAAATTGAGTTTTTAAAGAGCGTCGCACATGACATGCAGGACAGAATATGTATGTTGTGGCCACGAATTAATAAATCATTCCTACAACTTACTAATATGTCAGCACGTTTACTAATTCGTTCCATCGTTCCAAATCATGTGCATGATATATTAATTAATTCCCTTGTTTTACTCAATCGTGCACACAATATTATTTGCTTCCTCATTTTACTAAATTGTGTGCACGATGTAATAATCCGTTCCCTCGTTTTACTAAATTTGGCAACAATATAATAATTTGTTCCCTCATTTTACTAAATCATTCACACAATATAATAATTTGTTCCATATATTTACAAAATTTTGGCAACAACATAAATCGTTCCCTCGTTTTACTAAATTTTGGCAATGATATATTAATTCGTTCCCTCATTTTACTAAATCGTTCACACAAAATATTTTGTTCCCTCGATTTACTAAATTTTGCACACAATATAATAATTTGTTCCCTCGTTTTACTAAATAGTTTGCATGGTATAGTAATTTGTTCAGTCATTTTACTAAATTTTGCACATGATATAATAATTAGTTCCCTCATTTTACACATATTATAATAATTTGTTCCCTCGTTTTACTAAATTTGGCAACAATATAATAATTTGTTCCCTCTGTCTCTTAAATCGTTCATACGAAATATTCTGTTCCCTTGTTTTACTAAATTTTAGCAGCGATATAATCATTTGTTCCCTCGTTTTACTAAATAGTTTGCATGGTATAGTAATTCGTTCAGTCATTTTACTAAATTTTGCACATGATATAATAATTAGTTCCCTCATTTTACACACATTATAATAATTCGTTCCCTCGTTTTACTAAATTTGGCAACAATATAATAATTTGTTCCCTCATTTTACTAAATCATTCGCACAATATAATAATTTGTTCCATATATTTACAAAATTTTGGCAACAACAAAAATCTTTCCCTCGATTTACTAAATTTTGGCAATGATATATTAATTCGTTCCCTCATTTTACTAAATCGTTCACACAAAATATTTTGTTCCCTCGATTTACTAAATTTTGCACACAATATAATAATTTGTTCCCTCATTTTACTAAATCGTTTGCATGGTATAGTAATTCGTTCAGTCATTTTACTAAATTTTGCACATGATATAATAATTAGTTCCCTCATTTTACACATATTATAATAATTTGTTCCCTCGTTTTACTAAATTTGGCAACAATATAATAATTTGTTCCCTCTGTCTCTTAAATCGTTCATACGAAATATTCTGTTCCCTTGTTTTACTAAATTTTAGCAGCGATATAATCATTTGTTCCCTCGTTTTACTAAATTTTGGCAATGATATATTAATTTGTTCCCTCATTTTACTAAATCGTTCTCACAAAATAGTTTCTTCCCCCGATTTACTAAATTTTGCACACAATATAATAATGAATTCCCTCATTTTACACACATTATAATAATTTGTTCCCTCGTTTTACTAAATTGTGTGCAGATATAATAATTAATTCCCTTGTTTTACTAAATTGTGCACAGATATAATTTGTTCCCTCGTTTTACTAAATCATGCACCATATAATAATTTGATCCCTTGTGTTAGTTAAATCAAAAGAAAGGAAAGAATTTGTACAACGTGGCCATGATTTACTAAATCAAGGGAATGAATTATTAATTTGTGGCTACGATATATATTTGAGCTCTAAAACAAGAGAAAATGTGTGTCAGTGGGATCGGAAAAATAATCTTGTTTTCCTTTTGAATTAAAGTTATTTTCTGACCCGATTAGCAGATATTTGTTCTTGTTTTAAGCAGAAACTTAATATTTTGCTTCTCAAGTAAATGTATCTTGATTTAAGAATGTTTAGATATAAAACAAAAAATACAGCGTAAGAATACAGTAAATGCACCATTTTTATTTTGATAAAACACCTACTCGTGTTCAATGACCCTGTGATCAGCAAAGCACAGATGACTCTCAAGCACTGAAATAGTTTGCTAAAGCACAGTATTTTGCAGATTTGCAGTACATATCATCCATTGTACGGTGTAGTTTCACACTGCTCATGTCTCCTAGAATAAGGATGCTGTTTTAGTGAGGTTTGATCTGTATGAAACGAGGCCAGAACCTCTGTCAGGCGTCCAGGTTAAAGTGCCATATATCTGTAGAGCAGAAGAACATGCTATATTTATCAGTGTTAAATCAAGTGTCGTCTTCACACGCCGTTCCTCTCGTTTCAATTCACAGAGGAGTTTCAGTTCGAGTTCATGAACGCAGCCGATCCATTGAGTTCAGTGGAAGGTGAAGGGTTTGTGAAAGTGCTCTAGTGAGTAAACGCCCTCAGAATCAGGAGGATTTCATTTCTCTGTCTCAGTGCCAACGCAGTTAAAAGTGCAGAACACCAAATCTATGAGGTCCGGTTCATCTGTATCGAGTGTGTGTGTAGCCTTTGTTCAATCGTATTTCTGTCATGTGCATTTGCATTCAAGCTCGTCTCGATGCTCCGGCGTTCGTTAAGAGGCCGTTCAGGGTTCGTTAAGGGGCCGCGGGAGTGCAGATCGCTCTGGAGCGAAGAGCCCATTTCCAGCGGATGCCCGCAGGGCTCGACCGTCCCCGAAAATAGCTGATTGTCAAGAGAAGGAAGTCAAATGTAATTGACTAAAAGTCAAGAAATAATTAAAGGAACCTTTTTAGATGGGGAAAAATTAATGCTCCTCATTTAATAGTTTTACATTTGTTTTTTTTTTGTTTTTTGTTTTTTTTGTGAAAGGACCAAGATTTGCTTCATAGCAAGCGGAAACGAGATTTTAGAGAGCGTTGGAAATGCATGCAGACGCAAAACCTGAAAGGCCACAGATCTTTATAAACTCTCAGGGCATCAGTCTCGATGATGTCATGGTTTGTGGATCCTCTTGGGCACCTGACATGTCGTCCGACGCGACTATGAAACCGCAGCAAAGATGCACTCACCGTCATTTCATCATCGTTTCTCAGCTGTGCAGCGCTTAGTGCATCAGAAAACAAGCAGCCAGTCGAAGAAATTGTGCAATCATGTCTGATAACAGCGCTACGATTCAAAGCAAAGCAAAAAAGGCAATTGTTTTTTATTCTGTCATGTTTTGAACTCAAGATAGCTAGCAAACACTAGAGACTTTGCTCCTTTAGCTTAGCTTCGTCCAGCGTGTTGTTAATATAATCTGAATAGATCGTAGCACAGGGTGGAGGGCGGGGTTATGGTGAAGGGGTGGGGCTGTTTTATTGGGGTGGGGTTATGGTAAAGGGGCGGGGCTGTTTTATTGGGGTGGGGTTATGTGGAAAGGGGTGGGGCTGTTTTAATGGGGCGGGGTTATGGTGAAGGGGCGGGGCATTGAGGCTTAGGTAACTTTTGACTTTGCTCCCTGGTCATTTTGACTGATTTTTCTCTATTTATTCCAGGTTCAGTACTGAGCGAATCTAGACGAGTTAGTTTTTAAGCTTTTCTACCCTTCCAGGAGTTGCGTTGGCGTTTACATGAGCATATTCAGAGATTATGCGAATTAATAGAAGCCCTGTAGCAGCGAGTTTTGTCCACTAGGAGTTCAAGTGTGCAGGGAACGAGCTGTTAGTGTTTCCATACAGTGGCTCATGTCTGTGTCATATTGCATCGCAAAATAATCCGAAATAACTAAAAATTATGAGATCTTTTGCTTTATTTTCATAAATACATTTCTTTCCCAAATTCTCATAACTGCAATGCAAAAAATTAGATTCTCATATCATGATGTGAAAACTATGGAAGCTTTTTTCCGCCTTGAAATGAAAAATAAAAAAGGTAATTGCAACTTTTTATCTCACTTTTTTTCTCAGAATTGCGAGTTATAAAGTCAGAATCGTGTGATATAAACTCGCAATTGTGTGTTATAATGTTCGAAAATATGTTTTTTCTCAGAATTGCCAGTTTATATCTCACAGTTGACTTTATAAGATGCAATTGTGAGTTTATATCTTGCAATTCTGAAAAAAAAGTTAGCATTGTAAGATATAAAGTCAGAATTGCGTGATAAAAACAAAACAACTGCAGAATTCAGCTTTATATCTTGCAATTATGACCTTTAACACACAATTGCGAGTTTAAATCTCGCAATTTTGATTAAAAAAAAAAGATCAATTGTGAGATAAAAGTTGCAATTACCTTTTTTATTTTTATTTTTATTTAGTGGCGGAAACAAGCTTCCATATAAAATAGTCATTATATGTTATTTAAATTAAGTATTTTACGCCATACTAGTACTTTATTGAAATTTATATGATTTTGGACTTAATACCTCACGTTTGCTTTTTGATTTTGCATCATTATTTGTACTCGATTACCATCAGATTATCAGAACATGTTAATTTTTTTTATTTTTGGATAAAAGTATTTGTGTGCTGCCTTTCATTTCTGCTGATATAATTTTAAAAAATTATTACATTACTACTAGAACAAGGGGAAATAAAGACAATTAATATATTTCACTGAGTTTAAGAGAAGAAAACTATCAAAATTATTTATGAGGTGTATTGTAGAAAAATATTTCTTGTGTCGTTGAGGCTCTAATATTACAATGAACTTTATATTAACAATGGCAAATGCTTGTGTTTTTCTTTGCTTGAATTTATTTTTGTTGAGGATGACTGAATCATCAGTGTCATCAAGTTTTGATTGGAGTGACATCACTTCCTCCCTGGAGTGCTACAACATAAAGAGTCATGTTTACTGTACATTAGAGAATGATGTTTGAGGCTCAATATTCATTCACTGCAAATATGTTTTATTTGACCGTATTTCTGTAACCAAAAATGTTAGTTTTTTTTTCATCTTTTGGAAAAACTATTTGATACCAGATATTTGCCTTGAAACTGTATTCTCATTAATGTGTTCATGTCTTATTTTTATGTTTCTTCAGAAGAAATGAACTGTGAGGAGGTTTTGAATGTGCTGGTTATTTGTGTTTTGGTTCATCTGCTCATGATCATTAACCTACGTTCATCTGCCGAGCCTTTACAACCAATGAGGCTTCAAAACACTCCCGACGAATAATAATGAGAAGAATCATCTTAAAAGAACAGTTCAGCCAAAAATGAAACATGTTCCAAATTCATATTCTTTGGAACACAATAATAATTGGGCCATTATAATGTGATAATCATCTTAAAGGAACAGTCCGCAAAACATGAAACATGTTCCAAATCAATATATTGTTATTTCTTGATTGGAACACAATAATAATGGAACAATGGAACGTTTTAATGCGTTAATCATTTTAAAGGAAGAGTTCCCCGAAATGAAACATGTTCCAAATCCATGTGCTGATATGCATTGGAACACAAATGGAACATTTCACAAATCTTCACTAATAAAGGTTTGAGTGTAAGTATTCCTAGAGGAACTATTCCTCTGAGATGTGAATGAATAAGCACGAATGAAGTGGGTTTTAGTTGCACATCTCTTGTTTTCTGCCTAAAGCTGTTTGGACCAAACTGAAATGAGGAGCCGGACACAAAGCGTTTTCCCCTTTATTTTCCAGCAGAGAGACCACGACATTCACAGCTTCCTAAACTCTTTTTTTCTGAAATTCTCTTATGCTTTTCTAATCTTTTTGTTTGATGCATTGGTTCCACGGTTGATTCATTTACACACAATCTCTTTTGAATTGCAATGAAATGTCTTTCGAATCTTTGAAAGAAACACGTTTACTTGAAGAGACACAAGCCTTTGGCTCATGTTGTTCTGTTTGTGAATCAGAGCTGTAAGATAGTCTGGGCTCGGCCCAGTTTTCCTCCCTGCTCATGATCTCTGTAGCTCTAGACGGTTATATTCTGCTTAGACTCTAAATAAAGCACAGTCCTGTAGACCAGCTCGCCTCCTCTTCATTCTCCTTCACTTTGCTTGATAAAGTCTGGGCTGGCTTTTATTCTTTTGTGTGGAACAGAAGCGTTAGCACGTGTCACTGTATTAATTGAGATAATGGTGTTAAGCACATCTGAATAGCAAATCGGATGAGAGGTTTGGTAGCAAATTGTTTAAAAAAGGGCAAATAATGAATAATTAATGGGATGGGGGGTGCGGAGTGAATTAATTCAAATGAAATGTACAAGTTTTCCTGTACAAGTCAGAAAAGCTCGATATTACAACAGGAATTAAATGCATATATTAATGCCGTTTCTTAGGTGCATTAGAAAAAAGAAGAGTGTGTCTGCGTGCATGCAAATACACACACACACACACACACACACACATATATATATATATATATATATATATATATATATACACACATATAATAGAACATTCAAAAATAGTAAATATTAAAATATTGTTGTATTTTTACAATTATTTTTCTACTCCAGTTCATTTTTTAAATATCATATTTAAAAATATAAATATATATATTTTTGAAATAATCATTTACACAGTTACTGTCATAACCTGTTTTCATGTCAAATTTATTTAAACATTAAATAATTAAGACATTACTAACAGGTAAAGTAAATATAATGAATATATAAGCTAATATAGTGCAAAAATGAATCACATTCCATGTGCATGTGCTGTTGTTTCTTGATTGGAACACAATAATAATTAGCGGCCATTTTAATGTGATAATGATCACATTTCAATCACATTTTAATGCGATAATCTTAAACATTAAATAATTAAGACATTGCTAACAGGTAAAGTAAATATAATGAATGTGTAAGCTAATATATTGCAAATATTTTGTGAAATGTTGCCCTTTACATTAATGCGATAATCATCAGTTCACCAAAAAATGAAACGTTCCAAATCCATTTTCCAAATCCATGTTCCAAATCTATATAATGAGGGGCATAATCACATTTTAATATGATAATCTTCTTCTTTTTTAAACAGTTTGCCAAAAATGAAACGTGTTCCATGTGCATGTGCTGTTGTTTCTCGATTGGAACACAACAATAATATAGGGGCAGTTTTAATGTGATAATTATAGCATTTCAATCACATTTTAATGTGATAATCTTCTTCGCCAAAAATGAAACATGTTCCAAATTAATATGCTGTTGTTTCTTGATTGGAACATAATAATTAGGGACATTTTAATGTGATAATCTTCTTAAAAGAACAGTTTGCCAAGAAATGATACATGTTTCAAATCCAAATGCTGTTATTTCTTGATTGGAACACAAATGGAACATTTTGAAGAATCTTCATACATTTTGTTCAACAGAAAAAGACAGTAATAAAGGTTTGTTAGTTTTTTTTTTTTTTTTTTTTGGTGTTTTCCTTTGAGATGTGAATGAATACGCACTAATGAAGTGGGTTTTAGTTGCACGTCTCTTGTTTTCTGCCTAAAGCTATTTGGACCAAACTGTAGTTTGGTAGCTGCGGACACTGAATGACTTGCCTGAGGTAAATGTAATGCTACGTGAGATATTATTCTCAAGCTGTTTTATTGATGTCTTGAAACACTGGTTGAGAGATTACGTGTAAACTTATTTATGCGTAGATCATCTGTTCTTCTTCTTCTGTGCTTTTTTATGTTGTGGCGGTTAGCATTGCATTACTGCATATCTGTCTCCAGTATGAAGAACATCTCTGCTCTGCATCTGTGATGCTGACATGCCGTTACCAACCTTCTGACTGAGAGCATGAGCTGCTAATTACTGATGCTGTGTGTGTGAACAAATCCCCGGTGACTCTCGCTCACACTCACTCACTCACATACACACATACACGCATGCAGACCGTCTGTGAGTCAAGCGACAGCTGAAGGTTCTCGTCCTCCAGGTGTGGAAGACTTCAGCGAGAGACGAAAGCTTGTCAAGCGTTCCAGAACTCTTCAGCTCTCATGTGTGGGTGGAACTGCAGTCGCACTAAATGATAGAAATGTGAGAGATCTCCGCTAGATTTCTTTCTGAATAATAAACTCGAATTGGTCCATGTGAGACTTGCAATTTGTTATAAATGCAGCAAACTTTGTCACGTTCCAGGATCGTTTCGTTACTCTTATTACGTTAGTTCAGGCAAAGATGAAAGTTCTGTCATGCTCCAGTCTTCAGTGTCACGTGATCCTTCAGAAATCATTCTAATATTCTTTTTTTTTCTTTAAATATTATTACAAAACTTTTGGCTTGTAGTGTAAAAGTGCCAGATTTAATGGCTAATTTTCCTTTGCAGTCCCTATTTGAGACATCTGTGAAAGATTCATGGGTGTTTTTCTGAGGAGCAACTTTTATTCTTATTTGCATGTAGGATAAACAACAGAGATATTAAAGACATCTCATGTGTGATTTCTTCAGGTATTTTCTGTTTCCTGTCTGATCCGTCAGGTTCTTGATGAATAAAAGAGCTCGTAAATAAACGCTGATCTGAAGCTGCACAAAAGCTTTGATCCTATTATGTGTCACAATAGCGTAATCGATATCCAATCAGGAGAAATACGACACGGTGCGTCGTCACGGGAACCTCTGTTGTCAGAGGTTATGTCTCCATAGCAACAGGCCAGGTGTGGCAGAGCCAGAGACGCCGAGGTATTGATGTCAGTTTAGGAAGCGTCGATGAGAGGCGCGGACGGAGGGATAGAGAGAGCCAGAGATAATTAAAACGAGGGATGCAGAGGAATACGATGGATTAGAGGTGAATGAAGAAGCGTTCGCCCAAGCAGCGTTCAGTCCTCAACAAACAACTCAACTGTGTTTACATAATTACCCATGTGAGTCTCCAGATGACTGAGCTGAAGGGCAAATAAACAACTTCATTTCTCTGTAGAGTTTTATTCTCTCTTTCACTTTTGCTCTCATGCTTACTGTCAGAGCTCTTGCATAAAATGCTCCATAACTACATATTCATATATTACATATAACTGGGAAAACAATGTCAAGACAAACTTTGAATGTCAGCTAGACAAAACCTTTTCTAAAAGTTTAAAACAGCTTTACAAAGTTAACATAATGTTCTCTAGATAGACAGACAGACAGACAGACAGACAGATAGATAGATAGATAGATAGATAGATAGATAGACAGACAGACAGACAGACAGACAGACAGACAGACAGACAGACAGATAGATAGATAGATAGATAGATAGATAGATAGATAGATAGGTAGGTAGGTAGATAGATAGATAGATAGATAGATAGATAGATAGATAGATAGATAGATAGATACATAGACAGGTAGATAGATAGATAGATAGATAGATAGATAGATAGATAGATAGATAGATAGACAGATAGGTGGATAAATAGATAGATAGATAGATAGATAGATAGATAGATAGATAGATAGATAGACAGACAGACAGGTAGATAGATAGATAGACAGACAGGTAGATAGATAGACAGACAGACAGACAGACAGACAGGTAGATAGATAGATAGATAGATAGATAGATAGATAGATAGATAGATAGATAGATAGATAGATAGATAGATAGACAGACAGGCAGACAGACAGACAGACAGACAGATAGATAGATAGATAGATAGATAGATAGATAGATAGATAGATAGATAGATAGATAGACAGACAGACAGGTAGATAGATAGATAGACAGACAGACAGGTAGATAGATAGATAGATAGATAGACAGGCAGATAGATAGATAGACAGACAGACAGACAGGTAGATAGATAGATAGATAGATAGATAGATAGATAGATAGATAGATAGACAGACAGACAGACAGACAGACAGACAGATAGATAGATAGATAGATAGATAGATAGATAGATAGACAGACAGACAGGTAGATAGATAGATAGACAGACAGACAGGTAGATAGATAGATAGATAGACAGACAGGTAGATAGATAGATAGACAGACAGACAGACAGATAGATAGATAGATAGATAGACAGACAGACAGACAGACAGACAGGTAGATAGATAGACAGACAGACAGACAGACAGACAGGTAGATAGATAGATAGACAGACAGACAGACAGGTAGATAGATAGATAGACAGACAGACAGACAGATAGATAGATAGATAGATAGACAGACAGGTAGATAGATAGATAGATAGATAGATAGATAGACAGACAGGTAGATAGATAGATAGATAGATAGACAGACAGGTATATAGATAGATAGATAGACAGACAGACAGACAGACAGACAGATAGATAGATAGACAGACAGGTATATAGATAGATAGATAGATAGATAGATAGATAGATAGATAGATAGACAGACAGACAGACAGACAGACAGACAGATAGATAGATAGATAGATAGATAGATAGACAGGTAGATAGATAGATAGATAGATAGATAGATAGATAGATAGATAGACAGACAGACAGACAGGTAGATAGATAGATAGATAGATAGATAGATAGATAGACAGACAGACAGGTAGATAGATAGATAGATAGATAGATAGATAGACAGACAGACAGACAGATAGATAGATAGATAGATAGATAGATAGACAGACAGGTATATAGATAGATAGATAGATAGATAGATAGACAGACAGACAGACAGACAGACAGACAGACAGATAGATAGATAGATAGATAGATAGATAGATAGACAGACAGACAGGTAGATAGATAGATAGACAGACAGACAGACAGACAGGTAGATAGATAGATAGACAGACAGACAGGTAGATAGATAGATAGATAGATAGATAGATAGATAGATAGATAGATAGATAGATAGATAGATAGATAGATAGATAGATGTTTTTCTTATCAATGTTGAAATGAAAGTATCAATTTCTTTCAAAAAATAAAATCTTATTGACCTCAAACCTTTGAACGATAGTAAACATTAGTGTAGAATGAAACGTTTGCTGTGAGTTTCACAGTGCAGCAGCAGCAGCTCCTCCTCCAGTGGTCAGTTACGCTTTACAATCCTCCGCTTTCTCTTTCCATCTGTCATTTCCAGGATCCGTTTCCATAAATACAAGATGAAATGTGTGAGTGCAGAGAGCAGTTATTTACATCCCGTCTTCCTCTCGTTTCTGTGTAATTC
This sequence comes from Megalobrama amblycephala, assembly GCF_018812025.1. NCBI lineage: Eukaryota > Metazoa > Chordata > Actinopteri > Cypriniformes > Xenocyprididae > Megalobrama > Megalobrama amblycephala. The sequence goes on from NC_063062.1 coordinate 1,930,365, forward strand.
AGAGAGCGGCGTAAAAAAAGAGTGAGATCAAATATAAAGCTCATGAAGGAGAGTCACACGGCGCACCTGAGACTCCAGCCGATGATGTCATCAGCGTCTGTACGCATCACCGCAGACCCGTCTGGACACATTCTGCTCAAGAACCACCAGACAGTGTGTTATCCGACATCATGTTTATCTGAAATAATAATAGGCAAGCATGGAAAATCTATAATGTGTCCAATCCTTCGGGATTTATGTCACATTATTGACGTGTTTCATAGGTGTGTGTGTGTTTGTGTGTGTGTGTGTGTGTGTGTGTGTGTGTGTGTGCAGGCTGACGTAAATCTTGTGCGTTTAAAGTGTGTTGTTAAATCACCAGATATTTCAACAAAGAGGTCAAGAGAGAAACTGTCACAGCTTTCAAAGAAGAGTCTGGAATCTCTAGTCAAAGATCCCCGTGATCCTCAGGTGTGAGTTTCTCTTTCATCTGCGCAGAGAGACACTTCAAACATTCACATCCACAACCCGTTTCACTCCCATAATGTCACGAGTTTCTGAGTCAAACATGATAATGAATGAGACAAAAATGTAGGGCAGGATTCGATTCTATTCGTGAGAACTTGAATGGATGGTGAAAATTCAGAATTGAAGAATTGGCTCCTGTTCAACTCATAAATGGGTAACAATTTATGTTGATGGTCCACTTTAGACATTCTACTGACTATAAGTAACTACATGTGAACTTATTCTACTAACCCGAACCCGAACCTATCAGTCTACTAATACTCTAATGAAAGTTACTGTAGTTTGTTGTTCTGTCTAGCCTACAAACCTTCACTTAAAGAGGTCATGAACTGTGCTGTTTTATTGTTTTATAATGTTTCCTGGGGTGCACTTATACTGTTAGTATGATTTTTACATCAAAATTTGTCATAATTTACAAATAAAAGGCATTTTTCCTTCCCTGATTTTATCCTCTGATTTGAACGCTCTGTTTTAAGGGGCGTGTCTGCTGTGAGACTTCAGTGTAAACGCCCACTGCTGTGATTGGCTGACATATTTGCATATGAAATAGCTAAGTATTTTTCTCTTGAAAACTTTTAGCACGTTTTTACTATTACAGCTCACAAGGTTAATTAATCATGAAAAGTGTTGCATTACATTTAGATCTATGGCATTATATTGAGATCGTGGCATGAAAGGTTGCAGTGATGATCATGTAGTCGATCACAGACATGTTGTTGAGCACATGAAAGCAGTGATATCGTCTATTTCTGCACACTAACGAATTCTTTCATCATAACTAACAGTGCAAACACGATGTAAATAAGTCTAGAGTCCAGAACTCAGTCACTGATAAACTCACTCTGTTTGATTGACAGCTCCAGCGATTGTAAAGGGAGCGTTCTTTGATATATTTTAATCACCGTTTAAATAACAGATTATTTTCATCTACTAAGAGAAGCAAGGTGAAGTTGAGCGTTTAGTCACTGGTTTGATTTACTGACACACAGACAAAGATCATCTGACTGCACATGAATCATTAATATCAGATCAGGCATTAGAATGAACACAGTTACTGACATGTTGTTGCATTACTGTCGAGTCCATATCGTAAAAATCTGTTTGCAAAGAAATGTGATTGATTTACCAAAGAATCCACAGTGAAATCCTTTGAAAGGTAATGTTATTTTAGTCCTGTATCGCTCTTCTCTCCTCCTCATCTCACTAACACACCAGTGGGCGGGGCTAACGCTGCAATGATGAAGTAGGCGTTGATTTCTTCTGCGGAGGCGGAGTTTCACCTATAGGAACATTCCGGGACGAGTCATTCGGTCTGGTGTCAATAAAAGCTTTTATTGGACTAACAAGGAAGTTTTCAGTTCTGAAACTTACAGGATATTCTTACAGTGCGATGAACTCTTATATATCAAAAGCTCAAGGAAAAGTTGATTTCTCAATTCATGATTCATTAACTTTAAAACAAGGATTTTGTCAATGCCACATGAGTTTGTTTTGACAGTTTTTTCTTCTGTAACTAACTGCAGAATCCTGTTAATCTTTTGTATGATTCATTTATGTAACGAACAGAAAGTGACCATTTTTTGGTGATAATAGTTATTAGTTTGTCGCACAGGTGTGTGGAATGATAACCTTTATTTATTTTATTTAAATCAAAAATATTATTTATCATCACTGCATTGATTTATTCCATCAAAACTATTTTTTTATCGGTTAAATCATCTCTTGGTTTCCACTTTTTACAGTATAGTGCACTTGTGTTGGTTGTGTGTACATGAGTAGAGGTGAATAAGTGTGTTTGTGTTTCTGAACAGAATGACTCCATCATCTGAAGGTCACAGTGATACACACACACACACACACACACACACACACTGTAGAGCGGCTAAATGAGTCAGAGGACAGAATGGAGCTTGTCAGATCTGGATCACGTTTGCTCAGTGTGACACATTTATGAAAATTTGAAAGTGTCCTTTTGCCTGATTTGAAGAAAACATCAAATTGGGTTGATTTCTTCAGCACTGAAGTTCCTTGAAAAGCTGCTTTTTAGTCAAATTTATGCAAAACTTCAACAAAAGCAGCAGCCTAAAATCTCCAGCACCCTGCTGAATTTAAACTCACGGCGCTTCGGCTAAATCTGTTCACTGCGGCTCGTTAATCTTTCCTGCCATCAGGAGAGACGAGTGTGAACAATGGAAGCAGCGCACCTTCACCCAGAGCCCAGAGGAACATGATGCAACTCACTGACTGAACCTGCAATATCTGCCCCGCCCCGCCCAGAGACTCGTCCCGGCTACTCTCCTCTTCACCAGTGTGTGAGTGTGTGTGAGTGTGTGTGTGTGTGTGTGAGAGAGTGTGTGAGAGAGTGTGGGAGGGGCCAGAGCCTAATTTTGATGGCAGAATTAGACAATATCAGATATATGGTGATGAGTAAGTTATATTTAATAATATAAATAACAAGAGACACAAGTGTGTGTGTGTGTGTGTGTTTGTGTTTGTGAGTGTGCGTGTCTATGAGTGTGAGTGTGTATATGCGTTTGTGAGTAAGTGTGTGTGTTTGTGTGAGTGTGCGTCTATGAGTGTGTGTGTGAGTGTGTGTGTGCGTGAGAGAGAGAGTGTGTGTGTCTGTGTGTGTGTGTGTGTGCGTGAGAGAGAGAGTGTGTGTGTCTGTGTGTGTGTGTGTGTGTGAGAGAGAGAGTGTGTGTGTCTGTGTGTGTGTGCGTGAGAGAGTGTGTGTGTCTGTCTGTGTGTGTGTGTGTGAGAGTGCATGTGTGTGTGTGTGTGAGAGAGAGAGAGAGAGTGTGTGTCTGTGTGTGTGAGTGTGCATGTGTGTGTGTTTGTGTGAGTGTGTGCGTGTGAGTGTGTGTGTGTGTGTGTGTGTGTGTGTGTGTGTGTGAGTTAGAGTGTGTGTGTCTGTGAGTGATTGTGTGTGAGTTAGAGTGTGTGTGTGTGTGTGTGTTTGTGTGAGTGTGTGTGTCTGTGACTGTGTGTGTGAGTGTGTGTTTGTGTGAGTGTGTGCGTGTGAGTGTGTGTGTGTGTGAGTGATTGTGTGTGAGTTAGAGTGTGTGTGTGTTTGTGTGAGTGTGTGCGTGTGAGTGTGTGTGTGTGTGTGTGTGTGTGTGTGTGTGTGTGTGTGTGTGTGTGTGAGTTAGAGTGTGTGTGTCTGTGAGTGATTGTGTGTGAGTTAGAGTGTGTGTGTGTGTGTGTGTGTGTTTGTGTGAGTGTGTGTGTCTGTGACTGTGTGTGTGAGTGTGTGTTTGTGTGAGTGTGTGCGTGTGAGTGTGTGTGTGTGTGAGTGATTGTGTGTGAGTTAGAGTGTGTGTGTGTTTGTGTGAGTGTGTGCGTGTGAGTGTGTGTGTGTGTGTGTGTTTGTGAGTGCATGTGAGTTAGAGTGTGTGTGTTTGTGTGAGTGTGCATGTGTGTGTGTGTGTGTGCATGTCTGTGAATGTGTGTGTGTGTGTGTGTGTGTGTGTGTGTGTGTGCAAGAACATCAACTATGGCAACAAAACAAAGGCGCTTCATCGTTTATTCATGTCTCGTTAAGCCTGTAGTAACTCTATCACACGAAAGAGATTTCATTTCTGCACCGAAGCCGTTTGCGACAAAACTAAGTGTGTATTATTTTGCGCAGGTTTGTTTCGTTGCTCTCCAGGGCCTGCAACTTCATCTGTATCTTAGCAACCTGCTTGGCGACAGAGCGAGATCAGAGAGGATGCTGATTAACCTGTTGCTATGACTACAGTGGAAGGCAATAACTCAGCGCACACTTTAACCCCTTTTGCTTCAGATTGTGATGCTGCGAGAGAAGCGGCTTTGAGAGCGAATCGATGATTCTCAGCTTGTGTTGCACAGCCACTTGTGGATCTCTAATTATTCTGCCGTTTATCTCACTGATCGCATTCAAGAACACGACTGATGTTCTGAGCAGCAGGTGATTGTATTTTCTCAGAATATCACAGAAATGAGAGCGGAAACAGAGCAGTCTGAATATGAAATGAAAATCCATCTCAGAGAGTGGAGAACATTAAGAGATTTGAGCTAATGGCCAAAACTGTCTGCATTTTTCACCCGTTGCAATTACCAATCCAGCATGTGGATTCATCAAGAGCTGTACATACAGTAATTACACTGCCATCAACAGATGCGCTTAGAACATTTCAATTAGAGGAGGAACCAGTTACAGAAGTGAGAATTACACTTACAAAATCTAACAGTGACATCTGACTTTATGAATCTACATGCAGAAGAGGTTTTATATCATTTATATTTAAAAACAGCCAATAATCAGAGCAGATATATGTATGTATATATGAGTGTGTGTGTGTGTGTGTGTGTGTGTGTGTGTATATATATATGTAATGTGTATATGTGTATATTTTATCTACTGTGATGATTGAAATGTTGTTGTTGTAATGTAAGATTTTAGAATGGTCCCCAGGAAGACTAGCTGATTGCACAGACTTTCAGCTAATGGGATCCATATAAATAAACAAATATATCCTATCAATCAAAAGAGAGCAGGAAAATGCACTGAATTTGTGCTTTTTGTAAAGAAAATGCTAAGAAACCAGTTTGATGTTCAATATTAATAGGTATTATATGAATTAATAACATTCTGAAAGTTAAGAAATATTAATTTAATCTTCAGAATTTAGTTAATGTGTGTTAATATTAGTTACTCTGAAACAAGTTGATGAAATGGAGAGAATAATGTTTTTATTTGCATTTCTTTCAAAATATAATAATTAAAAATAGAATTAATTAATTATTAATCATAATTAAATTATCATTAATTTAAAAGAAGGTATAAAAGGCATCTCTGTGCATCTCTAATAAATATATATAGAGAGAGATTCTAATAGTTCTTTTAAATGCAAATTTAGCATGTAGAATATAGATATAATTTCATATATACGCTACCGTTCAAAAGTTTAGAGTTAAGATTTTTATGCTCATCAAGGCTGTGTTTATTTGATCAAAATACAGTAAAAATGTGAAATATTTTTACAATCTAAAACAGCTGTTTTCTATGTGAATATATAGTAAAATGTAATTTATTTCTGTGATCAAAGCTGAATTTTCAGCATCATTACTCCAGTCTTCAGTGTCACATGATCCTTCAGAAATCATTCTGATATGATGATTTGATGCTCAAGAAACATTATATTTGTGTGAAAACAGTGATTTTTCAGGATGAACAGAAAGTTCTGCATTTATTTGAAATAGAATCTTTTGTAACATTATAAATGTCTTTACTGTCACTTTTGATCAATTTAATTGTGTCCTTAATGAATAAAAGTATTAATTTCTTTCAAACTAAATCTTACTGATTACACACACACACACAAATATATATAAACTTTCAGACATCTGGAGGAGATATTTGCTTTTAATGACCCTGCAATTCTATTAAACCATCAGAATATGAGGAAAATATTGTATATTTTTAAATATGAGGAAAGAACAAAACAGTAAACTTAAAGTGTTTATCTGACAAAATGATGAAGGCAAACTACAGCTACAGGTTTTATTTCACTATTTAAAAAAAAAATGCATAGAAAAACAAAAAACAATACATTGACTACAACACAATCAGTTATTAATATTTTGTTTTTGCATGCATCTTTGTAGGACATCCTGGACAAAAATGATGTCGCATAATTTGGCCTCTTTCATTGCGTTATTATCAATTGACTCAAACACAACTATGTAATATGATTACAAAATCTGTAACACATCTTTAATAATTTGAATTAAGATTTAATAAAGGCGTCACTTTGGCCACTGCTGGCTGGTCCTGCAGTTTTCTCTTTTTAATGCTATTTTAGAGTGTTTCTCTATAGACACAAACCTTCTATAGAGTCTTGATCACAAAAGAAGCTGTTGAACATTTCCAGTTATTGCCACATTTCTTTTAACCCTTTATGCACACAGACTATATGGGGCAAGTTGTCACAATGAAACCAGCCTTTTCAGCAGAAGATAAAAAAATAATTAGCAAATGCACAACAATTTATGAAACAAAAATATCTGACATTCAGATTGATTCAGATCATAAATATTATCTTTATCTACGACAGTTTTGAATTAGAGAAGAGAGAAAAGTGTTTCTGACACCAAACCTGAGATAAAGATCTTGTGACAACTAGCCCCGGTCTCCTGGTTGAATGAACAAGCTCCTGAACCTTTAATGTTTGTGGATTCTTATGATGAATGTAAAGTGTTACGTGGATGAAGACATGAGGCGGTTTAACCGCTGAACATTAGCATTTCTCTCTCTCTCTATCTCTAACCCCATCATGTCTTTTTCAGTCTCTCTCTCTCTTGCCTCGGGCTGTTTGACAGGTTGATGTGAAGAGATGTAAATTCATCAAAATGCATTGCAAACTGTTTCCAAAATCCAATTTCCCGTCTCTCGCGCTCGTTTTACAGCCTCCACCTCACACTCTCTTTATGACGAACAGTGTTCAGCTATAATGAAACATTGTTTTCAGTCCTAATTCATGAGTCTCCATTTGAGCCGAAGCGTGAACCTGCCACAAATGGACAAAAATCTAAATAATACATTCATTGTGATCAGATGTTTTACTTGTAAACAACACGCTGAATTTGCTTGAGGGGAAAAAAGACATAAAAGGTGTTTTTTTCTGAAAGCTTCACATTCATCTGAGCCTCTGCTCCAAAACACATGAAGTTACACATGCTCAGATGATTCTTCTCAATGAGATCATTTTGGGATCAAATGTCTTCAACTGCATCAACTGTAATATTCCCATACTGACCTCTGCAGGAGACACTGAGAACTGCACGAGTGTTTCATCTCTTACGTGATGTAAAATACTTTTAGGAGTTGACATGATAAAACCATTGTGAATATATAATAAGCTGTAATTTGTTCTTGTGATCAAAGCTGGATTTATTTGATAAAAAATACAGTAAAAAAATCACAAAATATTATTACAATTTAAAACAGCTGTTTTCTATGTGAATATATTGTAAAATGTAATTTATTCCTGTGATCAAAGCTGAATTTATTTGATTAAAAATACAGTAAAAAATCACAAAATATTATTAAAATTTAAAATAGCTGTTTTCTATGTGAATATATTGTAAAATGTAATTTATTCCTGTGATCAAAGTTGAGTTTATTTGATTAAAAATACAGTAAAAATCTACAAATATTATTACAATTTAAAACAGCTGTTTTCTATGTGAATATATAGTAAAATGTAATTTATTCCTGTGATCAAAGCTGAATTTATTTGATCAAAAATACAGTAAAAATCACAAAATATTATTACAATTTAAAACAGCTGTTTTCTATGTGAATATATAGTAAAATGTAATTTATTCCTGTGATCAAAGCTGAATTTATTTGATTAAAAATACAGTAAAAATCACAAAATATTATTACAATATAAAACAGCTGTTTTCTATGTGAATATATAGTAAAATGTAATTTATTCCTGTGATCAAAGCTGAATTTATTTGATTAAAAATACAGTAAAAATCACAAAATATTATTACAATTTAAAACAGCTGTTTTCTATGTGAATATATAGTAAAATATAATTTATTTCTGTTATCAAAACTGAATTTTCAGCATCATTACTCCAGTCTTCAGTGTCACATGATCCTTCAGAAATCATTCTAATATGATGATTTGCTGCTCAAGAAACATTTATGATCATTGATGTTGAAAACAGTCATATTTTTGTGGAAATTGTGATTTTTCAGGATTCTCTGCTGAATAGAAAGTTCAAAAGAACAGCATTTATTTGATAGAGAAACATAAATGTCTTTACTGATCATTTTAATGCATGAATAAAAATATTAATTTCTTTTAAAAAAATATCTTACTGACTGATATATATTCTGTCTGTCTTGTCCAACTTCAATTTTCAGGCCAATAAATGTGTCAAACTGTATTTATTCAGTATTTATGGTTTGAGTTGATGTTTGTGAGAGTTTGTGAATGTATTTGATCATGAACGTCGTGTGGAAACTGTGAAATGATTCTGTGATGTTGTTTAGAGATGCAGAAGCGTTTACAGGCTGTTCTCCCTCTTCGGTTGTCTTTATTAAAGTCATGTCGTTTCAAATCCAGATCTGAACCCAGGAACGATCATCAGGAGACGGAGAGTGTCGTCTTTATCTCGTGTGAATCACAGCTCTCATTTCTGTTCATTTATTTCATTTTCTGATAAATCAAAGATCAGTCTTTCTTCCCTTTCCATGTGAGATTTGATCTCTCTCAATCTCTCTCTCGCGCCGGACCGACTGACCTCCCACGGAGCTGACATGTGAAGAGGGGTCTGTATCTTGGCAACGCACCTAGCAACCACTTCTCGTAACCATGGATTATAACCTGTTGCCAAGGGAGACAGAGATGGAGGATTGATTTTCAAGGATGAAATTTACACATGAAGAGAAGAGAAGAGAAGAGAAGAGAAGAGAAGAGAAGAGAAGAGAAGAGAAGAGAAGAGAAGAGAAGAGAAGAGAAGAGAAGAGAAGAGAAGAGAAGAGAAGAGAAGAATTTTGCTAAATATGTGTAGCTGAAAAAAAATGGTGTAGGATTTAATAATTTTCTTTTAGAAATTGCTGGTAAATTTAATAAAAAATGGCAACTAACACTCTGAATTAAACATGAAAATTTTGAGTAGAAAAACTGAAATATTTTCTTGTAAAACGTACAATAATCTTTGCTTTGTTTACAACTTTGGAAAAAACTACAATTTTACAGTGTGAATGTAAAATTGTTTGATGTTCATATCTAAAAGTCATCAAAATAACAACAAAAAAGTGTAAATTAATAGATGAAATTAGATGCATTGATTTCAAAAGCAAAACAATAAAAATATATATTCTCAAAGTTGCAAATAAAAGAACAATTTTTAGTGTTTTACAGTCTTTCTGTATGAAACGTTTCAGTATCAAGATCATAAAAATCTAAAAGGATTCAGATACACCAACATGTGTGTCTCCTAAAATTAAAATGAATTAACTCTTTCCCTGCAGCAGTTTTTAAGTCGCCAGTTTTTAAAAACATTTCGTGACCCTCAGTATATTTTGTTGTATGAATATCTGAACATGCAATATGTCAAAAGAAAGATATTTTGTTCATGCATTCTTTTTTTTAACACTTGAATGATGGTCAGTTTCATTAAAAAAGCAACATTTTGAACAAAAAGCTGAGAAAATCAAAGACTACAATGTGCGTAAGCAATGCTTTTATCCTTTCTGCTTCTTCTTCGTCTGTGTTTTGATCAGGAGATTCTGGACTCTTTCAGAAGATGCGTAATAGCGCCCCCTACCCAGGGCTGTAACCACCATAGACATTGAGGAGGACAATTAGAAATGGTCAAATTGTTCTTGTAGGGAAGAGAGGAGTAATAATGCTGGCAGATATTTTAAAGATGTGACCTGTTAAACGTCCTTGTGTGAGAAACAATCCACAGGTCATGAAGAGCTGAAATAATGCAGAAAATGACTGTGATCATGTGCTCATCTTACTGAGAGTGAACACACACACACACACACACACACACACAGGTGACACTGGGGGAGCGACACCGACACTTCATATCCAGCGCTGCCCTGCAGGTCACATGCCTGATTCAGCAGGGGATGATGGGAAAAGAACGCTTTGAGCAGTCTGTATGAAAGGCCTTCATTAGACGAGGATCAGGAGACTGTAGGTGTGTCCCAAATGATGTAGCCTACTATACACTTTGCACTTGTACTAAGCAGTATGTGTTTATAAGGCTGTTTTTGGTCATCCAGCATCAGTCTGAAGCTCCTCCCCTTCCAGTATGTAATTAATCCTTATGCGGCCTTCGTTTTGGGGGCTACACTCTCCAGAGACCCCAGGCAACAAAATGTAATTTTGTAACAATATATATATATATATATATATACATATAAAAACAAATGTAATTTTACTCTGTTTATTAATGTTTTTACTCCACATTTGTGCAGTTTTTGGAGAATGTGTCATATTTTTTAAATTTATATAAATAATGCAAAAGCAGCTTTTTATGTAAAATTCACTTTATAAAAGACCCACATTTCTAACTTTCATTCATGGGGATAACATGGATAATTTGACATGGTTTAGTGTAAGATTTTTGTGCATCTTTTGGAAAATGCAGTTATAAAAGTAAAAAATGATCACTTTATCCAGTAGATGGCGCCAGAGCTCCACTATTTGTGTTATTTGACTGACTGAAAGACATCTTTTCACAAGTATTGTTCAGTTGGATTTATATATACATATTATGAAATCACAATTATGACAATAAAAGCTACTTTTTGTCAAAGTTTAGCATTTTTTTGTATTGAAAAAAAATCAGTTTTTCAATATTGTTGCATTATGATGAGACCCCACTTAGAAAATGGACAAAATTCATCCTCAAAATCAACATGATTGAAAACTTTTTTTTTTTTTCAGTACAAAAAAATGCTAAACTTTGACAAAAAGTAGCTTTTATTGTCATAATTGTGATTTCATAATATTTATATATAAATCCAACTGAAAAATACTTGTGAAAAGAGTCTTTTAGTCAGTCAAACAGCAAATAGTGGAGCTCTGGAACAAGTGATGATTTTTTACTTTTAAAACTGCATTTTCCAAAAGATGGACAAAAATCTCACAAATTATCCATGTTATCCCCATGAATGAAAGTTGGAAATGTGGGTCTTTTATAAATTGAATTTTACATTAAAAGCTGTTTTTGCATAAAAACCTATTCAACAAAATATTAAAAATTACATTTGTTTTTTATATTTCGTTGCCTGGAGACCCCAAAGAGTGTGAATTTTTCTACACTAACATAAAAACAAGATATTACTCCATTTTTTTATTCATTATTATTTGTAGATCTAGAAAGTGTTGACCACTGTACAAAGTTTCATGTCATTTGGACAAAGAGAACATTTATATATATATATATATATATATATATATATATATATATATATTTTAGTAAACATCGTTTACACCAGACCCTGTAAGGGTTAAAACTGCTACAGTTCAGTGCATGACATGTGCAACATTACACACTTGGTTTCTTTTAGTTAATTAAGTGTTTTATCCGGGTATTTGAAGAGCACCTTTTCCTTTTTGTCATTCTGATCAGTTCAGTGTGAACATTAATTTATATCTAATCACACTATACTACAAAACTGCTTACAGTCGTGCACAAGTTTGTGAAATGGGATGTATGTGTGTGTGTGTGTGTGTGTGTGTGTGTGTGTGCACTTGTTTTGCTAAACTTAAGAGGCCCTAAATGTCATCACTAATCAAAAATATCATTATGAATCGACCATATAATGCACTGAAAAAAAAACTTGGAAACAATTTTCACTCTGAAATTGCTAGTAAATTTCACAAATATAATTCCAGAGGAACACACTGAATTAAAAGCAAAATTGTGGGATGTCATATATAATTATTAAATAATTCTGGTTGTGAAATAAGTGCTTCCTTTGTTCTGTAGTTCACGTGTGATCAGACTTCCGCCCTTTTAACTGTGATGCAGCAGCGCCACCGTCTGGACATGAATGGAAACACAGCGCCGGGCTGCAGTTGCGTCTGTGCTCGATCAGATGAGCTTCATTTCTTCATAAAAATCAAATGAGAGCGAAAAACGGATCTACTGAGTTCAACCTCTGTGAGTCTTTCTCAATCCCTGTGCTTTTAGAGCAGTTTCTGTGTTGTGAAAGACAAAGTTTGAGTGTTTTAGGTTGCATGCATGTTGTTCAGTTTTGTGACCACGTGATGACAGCAGAATCCACCAAACAAACGAAATGCCTCGAGTTTCTGCATGATAGACACTATTTATTATTCAGTCAAATAAAATGATCAAAGACTCCATGTAGAAATGCATAAAATAATTTCTTTTATTGTTCCTAAAATCATTTGTTTACATGCACAAAATGTTCAAGTGATGCTGTATATGGAAAATGCAACTTTTTATTTCATAGTTTTAGTTTTTCTTGCAATTGAGAATTTGTATCTCACAATTCGGACTTTTCTTCTCAGAATTTCGAGAAAAAAACTTGAAAAAGGTCGGAATTGTTTGATAAAAAGTCACAATTATCTTTTTTATTCCGTGTCAGAAACAAGCTTCCATACTTTTACTAGTAGGCTAGATGTGTTAAACCATGAAATAAAAATGCAGTATGTAATAAAAAATAGCAGCTCAAGCACATCCACTCTCTATAAATGTATATTCTGGAGGCATTTAAAATAATTGATTTATTAAAATGCAGTTTCTAAGCACACACTTGGAGTGTGACTAATGCTGCAGTATCTCAGGGAGTTTGAAATGAAACACTCCACAGTTAATAACAAGTTTAACACAAACATCATCCTGTATGCATGCAAATGAGTGTTTATTTATTAAGATATGAGTGTTTATTATTCAGATGAACAGATCTTACCGGAGTTCAGACGAGTCCAGACCCCGCCCCTCATCTGAACCCTCATTTGAATAATTTGTGCTAATTGCTCACTTATGTGGAGAGGATCTGGCAGCCCTCAGACCGCTGATGAACTACACGTCTCTGGTGCCATTAACTCACTAAACATCTCAGCGCTCAAGTGTCTATTCACACACGAGAGGCCTGCGGCGCGCTGACATCAAATGTGTTTGCAGGGTGAAATGTTGGGAGAGACACTGGCATTAAACTCTGTGAGCTTTAATGTGCGCCTGCCAACTGCTGCTGCAGGATCAGTCCAGGATTTGAGTGAATATCAAGTGTGTGTGTGAGTGTGTGTATGTGTGTGAGTGCGAATGTGTGTGAGCGAGTGTGTATGTGTGTGAGTGTAAGTGTAAGTGTGTGTGTGAGTGCGAGCGTGCATAGGTGTGAGTGTGAGTGTGTGTATGAGAGTGTGTATGAGTGTGTATGAGAGTGTGAGAGTGTGTATGAGAGTGTGTATGAGAGTGTGAGAGTGTGTGTGAGAGTGTGTATGAGAGTATGTATGAGTGAGTGTGAGAGTGTGTATGAGTGTGAGTGAGAGTGTGTGTGAGAGTGTGTATGAGTGTGAGTGAGAGTGTGTATGAGTGTGAGTGAGAGTGTGTGTAAGAGTGTGTATGAGTGTGAGTGAGAGAGTGTGTGTGAGAGTGTGTGTGAGAGTGTGTGAGAGTGTGTGAGAGTGTGTGTGAGAGTGTGTGTGAGAGTGTGTGTGAGAGTGTGTATGAGTGTGAGTGAGAGTGTGTGTGAGAGCGTGCATTGTGTGTGTGTGTGTGTGTGTGCACAGGGTGTGTGTGAAGCGTCTAGTGCAGTAGTGTGGAGTATGGAGTTGTTTGTAGTTAGTATGCTGTACGCTGCTTGCAACTTTCTGCTTTTTAGCTACTGCCGCTGGCTAGCCCCCTAATAGGGGTGAAAAGAGGAGCCGAGTGCGTAAGTCTCCTCCGCCAGTACACAGCCTCTCCACCACCAAGACTTCTGTGCCTCTTCGTGGCTACACATGGTAACTGGGTACCTCGTAGTCCCAGGCTGAACTGCAGGGGATCTCGGAGCAGCAGTGGGCCCCAGAGATGTGGTATGCAGGCCCACCATATGGTGGACATGCCCTGATGCCCGTCAACCACTGCCCCAGCTATGGGTAAATAGCTCCACTGCCTTGTGGGTTAGCCTCTCCAGGCAAGGCTAAGGGAGCACACCCCAACAGAAAAGCAATGCGTTGGCAGTGCGCAACAGGCGGGCCTAAGCAGAGCTAGGTCCCGGCAGCCTCCTGCAGCCAGGATGGGGAGCTGGTCGTCCTGGGCTTACCCACGCCACCAGACCTACCTCATCATGGTGAAGATAGTGCTACTGGAGTGAGCGCACCCCCTAAAGCACTTTAAAATTACAAGTGCAGGTTTCCACCTCTGACCATGGTGAATATTACCTGGATCTACATCTGGTTGAAGTCTGGCGGCGATGGGGTGTCTGATGACGGGGGCAGGTTTGAATAGGCTGGGAGCTCTTAGTCAGGGCCCTGCACGTCAGCGGCACAGGGTATTGGTCGCTAACAGCTGGGGTTGAGTGGCAGCTGTTCTCGGCAGACCCCTATGCGACTGAGCAGCCCTATTTAGGGACCGCACTGCTCACCTCAAGTTGAGGAAGGGTCTAGAAAAGGTGGCCTAAAAAATGCCCACTCAACTCATACCTGGACAGGATACCGCACCTGTCGGGTCATTCCACTTCTGCGGTCGAAACAGAAGAAATAAATCCTACAACCTTAAACTGGCAACATGGAACATAAGAACTCTCCAGGACTCCTATGGTAGGTCTGAAAGACCCCATAGAAGAACAGCCCTGGTGGCAGACGTGCTGCGCCGCTATGATATCGACATTGCTGCCCTGAGTGAAACCAGGCTCCTTGATGAGGGGTCTCTAACAGAGGAGGGTATGGGCTACACCTTCTACTGGAAAGGCTATCCCACAGGTGGACAACATCTGCATGGTGTGGGACTGGCAATTAAGACCACACTATTGCCAAGACTCACTGAAACTCCTGTGGGCATCAGTGAAAGACTGATGACCCTCCGTATCCCACTGGTGAAAAACCGCTATGCCACACTTCTAAGTGTGTATGCTCCAACTCTACCATCTGACAGTGAGTCTAAAGACTCTTTCTACCAAACACTGGATGAGGCTCTCCACCAGATCCCCAAGAATGACAAGATCCTCCTGCTTGGGGACTTCAATGCTCGTGTTGGGCAGAACAGTGGGATATGGAAAGGAGTACTTGGCAGGCATGGGATTGGTCAGGCCAACTCAAATGGCATGAGGTTACTTACCCTCTGCTCTGAGCACAACCTGACCATAACCAACACCATCTTCCAGCAAAGGACCAAATACAAAACATCATGGATGCACCCACGTTCCAAACATTGGCACCTGATTGATTATGTCATCGTGAGACGTTGTGACCTCAGAGACGTTCTCATAACCCGGGCCATGAGAGGTGCGGATTGCTGGACAGATCATCGCATGATCATGACCAAGGTCCTCATAAAAGTGCGCCCCCCCATGCGAAAATGTGGATCCAGTAGGAGGCGACTAGACTGTGTCCGCCTGGAAGGTACCACTGCAAGGAATGAGTTTCGTCCCTCCCTGGCTGAGAAACTAGGGGAGCTAGAACTCCTCCTGAGGGATGGTAATGCCACAGAACAGCAGTGGACCTCTATTACTACAGCCCTTCATGAAGCAGCAGCCCAAACAATCGGCTATAAGAGCAAAAACCATCAAGACTGTTTTGACAACAACTCAGAGTCCATCCATAACTTACTAAGCAACATGCACAAAGCACATCAGGAAACCCTAAGAAAACCCTTATCCAGCACCGTCAAACAGCATTGGCAAAAAGCTCGTTGGGAAGTCCAGAGAACTCTGCGGACCCTACAGAACAAGTGGTGGATGGAGAAGGCTTATGAAATTCAGTCATTCGCTGATAGAAATGACATGCACAACTTTTATAATGCAGTCAAATCTATTTACGGCCCAATAAGTCACCGCATCACTCCCCTGAAAACAGCAGATGGGCTGAAGGACCAGAATAGCATCCTGGAGAGGTGGGCTGAACATTTGAACACCTTGCTAAATCAGGACTTGGATGCAGACTATACCATCCTGAATGAATTACCGGAATTTCCCCCTATTGACAACCTTAGCCAACCTCCAACCTTCCTGGAGGTTCTGTCAGCTGTCCGCTCCCTGAAGTGCAACAAGTCTCCTGGCTCTGACAATATTCCTGCAGAACTGCTAAAACAGGGAGGGTATCTCTGCACAAGAACACTACATCATTTCATCACCAAGGCCTGGGCTGATGAAAGCATCCCACAGCAATGGAGAGATGCTAGTATTGTCACCATATATAAGAACAAAGGGGATAGGGCCATTTGTGACAACCATTGGGGCATATCACTTCTTGCTGTGGCAGGCAAGGTCCTGGCCAAGGTGATGGTACAAAGACTGATTAATAACATCACAGAGTCTATGCTACCCGAGTCACAGTGTGGGTTTAGAAAGAACAGGAGCACAGTCGACATGGTCTTTACAACCCGGCAACTTCAGGAAAAGTGCAGGGAGCAACATAAAGACCTGTTTATGGCTTTTGTCGACCTCTCCAAAGCTTTCGACACTGTGCAGAGAGATCTTTTATGGGAAGTCCTCCTCCGGTTTGGATGCCCCACTAAGTTTGTCAACATCCTCCGTCAGTTTCATGATGGAATGACTGCTAGGGTGACAATAGGAGGGCAACAGTCTAGCCCTTTCCCTGTGCGCACAGGGGTAAGGCAGGGATGTGTACTGGCACCAGTGCTTTTTAACATCTTCCTCATTTGTGTCACCCAGCTTCTCCACAAGGAAATTCAAGACAACAGTGGAGTGACAGTAGTGTAACCTCTTTAATACAGGAGAGCAACAACCACCAAACTGCTGGATGGTAACCTCTTTAATATCAAGAGATTGCAATCAACCACCAAACTGCACAGAGTGCCTTCATTCAAATACCTGGGGGATACTGAAAACAATGAGCAATGAGGTCCAGAACAGAATCAAACAGTATGCTTTGGGAGACTCCGGCGGCGGGTTTTTCAGAACAAGAACCTTCATCTCAACACAAAAATACTACCAAGCAGTGCATCACCACCCTCCTCTCGTATCTCACTCTCCACAAGGCCTCCAGTCTGTCCTAGATGCAGCAGTGAGGGCATATTGCGCTGGCTAGCAGGCCCTACAATGGTATATGGCCAGCTACAACTAGGCCAGCGCTCTGCTGGAGGCCAGAAGAAACGCTTTAAAGATCAAATGAAAACAGTGCTTAAGAGGTGCAAAATAAAACCTGGGGACTTGGAGAACATGGCTGCTGACCGTAACACCTGGCGGCAGCTGTGTCTAGATGGGACCCAAGCACTGGAGGAGGAAAGGATAGTTAGGAGACAACAACGAAGGCTCAGGAGAAACACACCCATAAATACCAGTAACACCAATAGCATGTATATATGCCCCACTTGCAAGAGAACCTGTGGATCCAGGATCAGATTATTCAGCCATCAGAAAACTCACCGTTAAAAGACAGAAGTGGACGTCATCATCGGATTCAATGGACAACCGCAAGCAAGCAAGTGTGAGAGAGTGTGAGAGTGTGTATGAGTGTGTGTGAGAGTGTGTATGAGTGTGTGCGTGAGTGTGCAAGTGAGTGTGTGCGAGAGTGTGTATGAGTGTGAGTGTGAGTGAGAGTGTGTGTGAGAGTGTGTATGAGTGTGAGTGAGAGTGTGTATGAGTGTGAGTGAGAATGTGTATGAGTGAGAGTGTGTATGTGTATGAATGAGAGTGTGTATGAGTGTGAGTGAGAGTGTGTATGAGTGTGTGTGAGAGTGTGTGTCTGAGAGTGTGTATGAGTGTGTGCGTGAGTGTGCAAGTGAGTGTGTGCGAGTGTGTATGAGTGTGAGTGAGAGTGTGTATGAGTGTGAGTGAGAGTGTGTGTGAGAGAGTGTGAGTGTGTGTGAGAGTGTGTATGAGTGTGAGTGAGAGTGTGTATGAGTGTGTATGAGTGTGAGTGAGAGTGTGTATGAGTGTGTGTGAGTGTGAGTGAGAGTGTGTGTGAGTGTGTGTGAGAGTGTGTATGAGTGTGTATGAGTGTGTGTGAGTGTGAGTGAGAGTGTGTGTGAGTGTGTGTGAGAGTGTGTATGAGTGTGAATGAGAGTGTGTATGAGTGTGTATGAGTGTGAGTGAGAGTGTGTATGAGTGTGTGTGAGAGTGTGTGTGAGAGAGTGTGAGTGTGTGTGAGAGTGTGTATGAGTGTGAGTGAGAGTGTGTATGAGTGTGTATGAGTGTGAGTGAGAGTGTGTGTGAGAGAGTGTGAGTGTGTGTGAGAGTGTGTATGAGTGTGAGTGAGAGTGTGTATGAGTGTGAGTGAGAGTGTGTATGAGTGTGTGTGAGAGTGTGTGTGAGAGTGTGTGTGAGAGTGTGTGTGAGAGTGTGTGTGAGAGAGTGTATAAGTGTGTGCGTGAGTGTGTGCGTGAGTGTGTATGAGTGTGAGCGAGAGTGTGTATGAGTGTGTATGAGTGTGAGTGAGAGTGTGTATGAGTGTGAGTGAGAGTGTGTATGAGTGTGAGCGAGAGTGTGTGTGAGAGTGTGTGTGAGAGTGTGTGGGAGTGTGTGTGGGAGTGTGTGTGAGAGTGTGTGTGAGAGTGTGTGTGAGAGTGTGTGTGAGAGTGTGTGTGAGAGTGTGTGTGAGAGTGTGTGTGAGTGTGTGTGTGAGTGTGTGCGTGAGTGTGTATGAGTGTGTGCGTGAGTGTGTATGAGTGTGAGTGAGAGTGTGTATGAGTGTGAGTGAGAATGTGTATGAGTGAGAGTGTGTATGAGTGTGAGTGAGAGTGTGTATGAGTGTGTATGAGTGTGTGTGAGAGTGTGTGTGAGAGTGTGTGTGAGAGTGTGTGTGTGAGTGTGTGCGAGTGTGAGTGAGAGTGTGTGCGAGTGTGAGTGAGAGTGTGAGAGTGTGTGTGAGAGTGTGTGTGAGAGTGTGTGTGAGAGTGTGTGTATGAGTGTGTGTGAGAGTGTGTGTGAGAGTGTGTATGAGTGTGTGTGTGAGTGTGTGAGTGTGAGTGAGAGTGTGTATGAGTGTGAGTGAGAATGTGTATGAGTGAGAGTGTGTATGTGTATGAATGAGAGTGTGTATGAGTGTGAGTGAGAGTGTGTATGAGTGTGTGTGAGAGTGTGTGTCTGAGAGTGTGTATGAGTGTGTGCGTGAGTGTGCAAGTGAGTGTGTGCGAGTGTGTATGAGTGTGAGTGAGAGTGTGTATGAGTGTGAGTGAGAGTGTGTGTGAGAGAGTGTGAGTGTGTGTGAGAGTGTGTATGAGTGTGAGTGAGAGTGTGTATGAGTGTGTGTGAGTGTGAGTGAGAGTGTGTGTGAGTGTGTATGAGTGTGTGTGAGTGTGAGTGAGAGTGTGTGTGAGTGTGTGTGAGAGTGTGTATGAGTGTGAATGAGAGTGTGTATGAGTGTGTATGAGTGTGAGTGAGAGTGTGTATGAGTGTGTGTGAGAGTGTGTGTGAGAGAGTGTGAGTGTGTGTGAGAGTGTGTATGAGTGTGAGTGAGAGTGTGTATGAGTGTGTATGAGTGTGAGTGAGAGTGTGTGTGAGAGAGTGTGAGTGTGTGTGAGAGTGTGTATGAGTGTGAGTGAGAGTGTGTATGAGTGTGAGTGAGAGTGTGTATGAGTGTGTGTGAGAGTGTGTGTGAGAGTGTGTGTGAGAGTGTGTGTGAGAGAGTGTATAAGTGTGTGCGTGAGTGTGTGCGTGAGTGTGTATGAGTGTGAGCGAGAGTGTGTATGAGTGTGTATGAGTGTGAGTGAGAGTGTGTATGAGTGTGAGTGAGAGTGTGTATGAGTGTGAGCGAGAGTGTGTGTGAGAGTGTGTGTGAGAGTGTGTGGGAGTGTGTGTGAGAGTGTGTGTGAGAGTGTGTGTGAGAGTGTGTGTGAGAGTGTGTGTGAGAGTGTGTGTGAGTGTGTGTGTGAGTGTGTGCGTGAGTGTGTATGAGTGTGTGCGTGAGTGTGTATGAGTGTGAGTGAGAGTGTGTATGAGTGTGAGTGAGAATGTGTATGAGTGAGAGTGTGTATGAGTGTGAGTGAGAGTGTGTATGAGTGTGTATGAGTGTGTGTGAGAGTGTGTGTGAGAGTGTGTGTGAGAGTGTGTGTGTGAGTGTGTGCGAGTGTGAGTGAGAGTGTGTGCGAGTGTGAGTGAGAGTGTGAGAGTGTGTGTGAGAGTGTGTGTGAGAGTGTGTGTGAGAGTGTGTGTGAGAGTGTGTGTGAGAGTGTGTATGAGTGTGTGTGTGAGTGTGTGAGTGTGAGTGAGAGTGTGTATGAGTGTGAGTGAGAATGTGTATGAGTGAGAGTGTGTATGAGTGTGAGTGAGAGTGTGTATGAGTGTGTGTGAGAGTGTGTGTGAGAGTGTGCGTGAGAGTGTGTGTGAGAGTGTGCGTGAGTGTGTGCGTGAGTGTGTGCGTGAGTGTGTGCGTGAGTGTGTGCGAGAGTGTGCGTGAGTGTGTGCGTGAGTGTGTGCGTGAGTGTGTGCGTGAGTGTGTGAGAGTGTGTGTGAGAGTGTGTGTGAGAGTGTGTGTGAGAGTGTGTGTGAGAGTGTGTGTATGAGTGTCAGTGAGAGTGTGTGTGAGAGTGTGCGTGAGTGTGTGCGTGAGTGTGTGCGTGAGTGTGTGCGTGAGTGTGTGCGTGAGTGTGTGAGAGTGTGTGTGAGAGTGTGTGTGAGAGTGTGTGTGAGTGTGTGTGTGTGAGTGTGTGCGAGTGTGAGTGAGAGTGTGTGAGAGTGTGTGTGAGAGTGTGTGTGAGAGTGTGTGTGAGAGTGTGTGTATGAGTGTCAGTGAGAGTGTGTGTGAGAGTGTGCGTGAGTGTGTGCGTGAGTGTGTGCGTGAGTGTGTGCGTGAGTGTGTGAGAGTGTGTGTGAGAGTGTGTGTGAGAGTGTGTGTGAGAGTGTGTGTGAGTGTGTGTGTGTGAGTGTGTGCGAGTGTGAGTGAGAGTGTGTGAGAGTGTGTGTGAGAGTGTGTGTGAGAGTGTGTGTATGAGTGTGTGTGAGAGTGTGTGTGAGAGTGTGTATGAGTGTGTGCGTGAGTGTGTATGAGTGTGAGTGAGAGTGTGTATGAGTGTGAGTGAGAATGTGTATGAGTGAGAGTGTGTATGAGTGTGAGTGAGAGTGTGTATGAGTGTGTGTGAGAGTGTGTGTGAGAGTGTGTGTGAGAGTGTGTGTATGAGTGTCAGTGAGAGTGTGTGTGAGAGTGTGCGTGAGTGTGTGCGTGAGTGTGTGCGTGAGTGTGTGCGTGAGTGTGTGCGTGAGTGTGTGTGAGTGTGCGCGAGAGTGTGCGCGAGAGTGTGCGCGAGAGTGTGTGCGAGAGTGTGTATGTGTATGAGTGAGAGTGTGTATGAGTGTGAGTGAGAGTGTGTGTGAGAGTGTGTGTATGAGTGTGAGTGAGAGTGTGTGTGAGAGTGTGTGAGTGTGCGTGAGTGTGCGCGAGAGTGTGCGTGAGAGTGTGTATGAGTGTGAGCGAGAGTGTGTGTGAGTGAGAGTGTGTGTGAGAGTGTGTGTATGAGTGTGAGTGAGAGTGTGTGTGAGAGTGTGTGAGTGTGCGTGAGTGTGCGCGAGAGTGTGCGTGAGAGTGTGTATGAGTGTGAGCGAGAGTGTGTGTGAGTGAGAGTGTGTGTGAGAGTGTGTATGAGTGTGAGTGAGAGTGTGTATGAGTGTGCGCGAGAGTGTGTATGAGTGTGAGCGAGAGTGTGTATGAGTGTGTGCGAGAGTGTGTATGAGTGTGAGTGAGAGTGTGTATGAGTGTGAGTGAGAGTGTGTATGAGTGTGAGAGAGAGTGTGTATGAGTGTGAGAGTGTGCAAGTGAGTGTGTGTGTGTGTGTGTGTGTGTGTGTGTGTGTGTGTGTGTGTGTGTGTGTGTGATCTCTGCTGCCTCTGGACTCCAGTGTAAAAGCAGAAACGGATCTCCACCATCTGGAGCAGAAGCAGCCTCTGCTGTCACTGTGTCATCCATTACATCTGCGCTCGTGTTCACGCTCTCTGTCCTGCTCTGATGGATTTTATTTGATTGCACTTCTAATTGAGATGTCAGACGCAACAGTGGGTGTGTGTGTGCATTAGCCGGCGTGTCTGTTAACCGTTATTTATGACCGTCATTAGGACGTTAAACCCTCATCCGTTCATGTTTCCCGAAGCTCCGTCACTTCATCTCTGTCATGATCGATTTTAAAGGTTTTCTCACAGAACAGTAAATGATGTCGACGGGCCACAAATATGAGATGTTTGATGCTTATATTTCTGCTGATAGTTTTGCTTTTAATGATTTGATTTCCTTTTAACTCCACTTAACTGAGATATACTGTAGTAACATAAAATTACCACTCTAGTATCTCTATGATTTTTAGGACATGGAATCATGATGTTGTGTTTTTTAGAAATGCACCATGGCAATTTCTTGGTTTTTGGACATTGAAGTACCTTTCATTCACATTTTATCAGTTCATGCACTCTTTAAGAGCCTAAAAATATTAGTCACTGTTCACATTGAATGATTCACTTTAATTTGCATTAAGAGCTGTTTGCAGAGCCCATTCAATAGTTCTCGTTCTTTGTCATGTGGATCTATTGTACGGTACGTTATTGCAAATCATCTGCGCTCAACGGATATTCACCTCCACTGTCTTGTTTCCCCTCTTTCTCTTCTCTGTCCTTCCTTTCATCTACTTATCTTTCCATCCCTTGGTCCATTTGCGGTTCTATTCAGGCCTGTCCAGGGTCTAATCACTTTCATCATGGTTTCTATTAGAGCGACTGAATACAGAGTAATTAAAGTGGAGAACAAGAGAGAGGGAGAGAGAGAGAGAGAGGGATGCAGAGCCAGTCATCCATGACAGACAGACAGAACAAAAGGCCTGAAGAATGAGATGCTTTACAGGTCAGAGAGACTGAGTCAGTGTTTCTCCAGCCTGAGAATGAGATGCTTTTAAACTGGGGTTATGGTATGTCAGATACAGAGTACAATATATGAACACGAGACACTTGGACCTGTTTCTGTTTCTTGTTCCTCTGCCTGTAAAACCATATGGTAAGAAGTTGTGCCACTTTTTCTTCTGCAAATAACTTTTAAACCCTCTGGCCTAGAAGAATGCATGAAAAGCATTTTCCTCTGATTTCTGGCCTCATGCACAGTTCAGTGAAGTCATTGATTTAAATTTCTGCCGCTTAGACTGGCAAAGAAAGTTCTGATGAAAACAGCATCTTTGAAGTAATGGTGCAATATATATATATATATATATGTATGTGTATGTATATGTATATGTGTGTGTGTGTTTGTGTGTGTGTGTAAAACTGTAAGTTACCTTACCTTACCTTTACCTTATGGTAAAAAACTGTAAATGTTTAACATTGCAAAACTATGAACTAGATTAAAAAAAATATGTCAAGACAAACTTTACGTTGGCTTGAGAAAGCTGGATTACAAAAAGCTTGATAAGCTTGAAGGTTTGAAGGTTTTCAGTTTAAAATAGTTTGTTTTAGTTTAGTAGTTTTAAAAGCCTGATAGATGGCTAACATGATGGCTTATGGTTGACATGATTAATAAATGGCTAACATGATTTAGCACATTGCTAGCTTGATTAACACATTGTTACTATGAACTAGCACATTTCTAGCATGATTTAGCATTTTGCTAGCATGAATTAGCACTTTGCTAGCATTATTTTGCATGTTTGCTATCATGATTTAACACATTGTTAGCATTATTTAACACATTGCTAGCATGTTGCTAACATGATTAAATACATTGCTAGCATGATTAAGCACATTGTTAGCATGATTTAACACATTGCTAATATGATTTAGCATTTTCGAACATGACTTAGCATGTTAGCATGATTTAACACGTTGCTATTATGATTTAGCATGTTGCTAGCATGATTTAGCATGAGTTAACACATTGTTAGCATTAGTTAGCACATTGTTAGCATTATTTAACATATTGCTAGCATTTTGCTACCGTGATTCAGCACACGTTGCTACCATGATTTAGCACGGTTGTTAGCATTAGTTTGCACATTGTTAACATGATTTACCACATTGTTAACTCATTGCTAACGTTATTTAACGTTGCTAGCAATTTAGCACATTGTTGAATGAATTTGCTAGGTCATTGCTAGCATTATTTAACACATTGCTAGCATGATTTAACACATTGTTAACATAATATTCTCCACATTGCTAGCTCATTGCTAGCATGATTTAGCACATTGGTAACAAGATTTACCACATTGCTAAGTCTTTGGTAGCATGATTTAACATTGCTAGCACATTGCTAGCATGATTTAACATTGCTAGCACATTGCTAGCATGATTTAGCACATTGCTAACATGATTTAGCACATTGTTAACATGATTTACCACATTGCTAGCTCTTTGCTAGCATGATTTAACTTTGTTAGCACATTGCTAGCATGATTTAGCACATTGTTAACATGATTTACCACATTGCTAGGTCATTGCTAGCATGATTTAACGTTGTTAGCATGTTGCTAGCATGATTTAACACATTGTTAACATGATTTACCACATTGCTAGCTCTTTGCTAGCATGATTTAACTTTGTTAGCACATTGCTAGCATGATTTATCACATTGCTAACATGATTTAACACATTGTTAACATGATTTACCACATTGCTAGCTCTTTGCTAGCATGATTTAACTTTGTTAGCAAATTGCTAGCATTATTTAGCACATTGTTAACATGATTTACCACATTGCTAGCTCATTCCTAGCATGATTGAACATTGCTAGCACATTGCTAGCATGATTTAGCACATTTTTAGCATTATTTAGCACATTGCTAACATGATTTACCACATTGTTAGATCATTGTTAGCATGATTTAACGTTGCTAGCCCATTGCTAGCATGATTTGGCACATTGCTAACACGTTACTAGCGTGATTTAGCACGTTGATAGACAGATAGTCCTCATGAACCAAACTCTTCCAGTCTCAGACACAACTACAGTGTTTGAGGGCGGGGCAAAAGAGACGCTGTTCAGCCAATGAACATCACAGGCTGGCATTATGCAAATTAGAACCTACGCGGGTTCAGCAGGAAGTGAATTACTGAGAGACTGAATTACTGACAACTCGTTTCAGCAGTTCAGAATCAATTCTTTCTTTTGGGAGACAAAAACTCTTTTGATCTTTGAAACTTTGCAGACCCTTTACTTTCACAAACAGCTCTATTACACACTACATGAAAGGGAATATCTGAAAAAGCATGATGGGGCATTAAATCAAATGATATCAAAGACTTTAAGTAGACTCAGTGATGGTTCGGTTCATGTTCTGCTGTTCTGTGGTGTGTTCAGCTGGATCAGAGTGGCTGTAATGTTCAAATCAATCACCCTGAAGCTCAATACGCTCTCGTTCGCTAAATCCAATTGTTTTAATTTTACATCGATCAATTATTTGTCCAAGCCGAACATGTTGTTCCTCACGAGGGGAGAAATACAGCGAGAGCAGAACAATGGGAGGAACCGTCTGCAGCTCAAACATCTAACGCAGCAAATCGCTCTGCAATCTTCTTCTCTTTTCTTCCCCCTCTCTTCATCTTCCTCCTCTTCCCCGGCACAATGACGGCTCTCTCAGTGCTCTTCCACTCCTCTGCCGCGGCTCCACAATAGGTGCTTATTTGGGAAGCACTTTGGATGGAGCTGCAGTCTTGACAGGGTGCCATTATAGCGGGCTGTGAGATTAGATGCACACCCACCCAGAGCCGCTGCAAAGACTCACGGTCCACAGAAACAGTCCTTCATTAGAGGCCCGAACGCGTCACATCTGACACCTCAATGCACTTTGAGCATAAACGCTGACGGTTAACAGCCGGAGTGTAAGTGTATAGATCTGACCATCCGTACACGGCAAAAAGTGCTTCTCTTCCTCAGTGTTTCTATCTTGTTTTCCAGTACAAATGTCTAAACATACTTAAATCAAGATATCTTCCTTCTCTAGTAAATATGACTTAAAGGATTAGTTCACTTTCAAATAAAATTTTCCTGATCATTTCCTCACCCCCATGTCATCCAAGATGTTCATGTCTTTCTCTCTTCAGTCGAAAAGAAATGAAGGTTTTTTGAGGAAAACATTCCAGGATTTTTCTCCATATAGTGGACTTCACTGGGGTTCAACGGGTTGAAGGTCCAAATGTCAGTTTCAGTGCAGCTTCAAAGAGCTCTACATGATCCCAGACGAGGAATAAGAGTCTTATCTAGAGAAACCATCAGCCATTTTCTAAAAAAAAATTAAAATTTATATACGTTTTAACCATAAATGCTCATCTTGAACTAGCTCTCTTCTTCTTCTCCATTAGAAATCCAGCAATGTAGACACTGCTAAGTGTATTACTGCCCTCCACAGGTCAAAGTTTGAACTAAATTGTTATATACAATATGCTAATGCAGTGGTTCCCAAACTGGGGGTACGCGAGGTGACAAAAGGGGTACGCGAACAAAATGCTGAGTAGCTCATTTAATTCTACATTAAAATAATATTAAAATCGAGCATATATAACTGCCAAAATGTTGTAAATCCAGTACATTTAATCAAATTTCCTCATCATTTGCAGTCAAAAATGACTCTATCCACAGACACAGCATGCATATGATAGATTGCGTGCAGAATCTGCTGCCTTAAATCGCGCTAAATTACTGCCGTTCTCGACAATGCACCTTTGTAAAAGTGGGGATTCAGCACTTACTCGCATGAAGAACAAATATAGACACAGATAATGGATTAATTTCGATTTAAGACTCAAACTTTCTCCGATACAAAAACATACCTTGTGTGAGTTCTTGTATTTAATGATGATAACGAGCAAGAATGCAATTGTTCCCAAATATCCACATGACTGCAAACGTGACGTTATTATACAACAGGCCAAAAAATAAAATGTAAATTTTAAACACAGTACTGTCAGGTTTTACTCTATTTTGCAATAAAATAATAATAGTTAAAACGAAAACCACAGCAGAACTTCAACACACGTCTGTGTTTCGCGAACGATTCTGCGGCTTTGAACGAATAGTGGGAGTCAATGATTCAATGATTCATTCACAGCCACTTGCTTCGTTACCGAATGAATGATTCAATGACTCACTCATAAAAACAGTGACTTGCTGCCACCTACTGGCGGTTTTAGTTTAATATTTAAAAGCTCTATTCTATTCTATTCGTCTCTATTGAACATTTTTTATTTAAGACATTATTTATTTTATAAAGTTATTTATAAAAGGTAAAAAAAAATGCACTGGACAATCAATTTAGGGGGCAAATATTGTCCCTTAATGGTAAAGGTGTGACTGCAGTCGAAGTGGAAGAGAGGGGGTACGCAGAAGGATGGGAATCCCTTCAGGGGGTACTCCACGCTAAAAAGTTTGGGAACCACTGCACTAGCATATTGTATATAACAATTAGTTCAAACTTTGACCTGTGGAGGGCAGTAATACACTTAGCAGTGTCTACACTGCTGGATTTCTAATAGAGAAGAAGAGAGCTAGCTCAAGATGAGCATTTATGGTTAAAACCTATGTCACTTGTTGGAGTTTGGGTTCCTTGCCGCTGTCTCCTTTGGCTTGCTTAGTTGGGGACACTTGACATTTGACTTGACATTTGATATTCAACAGTGCTTTGATCTGCCTGCATTGACACTATTCTTGAAGAGCTGCTGTGCAGCAAAAATTATGTACCAGTTATCAATGTAAAGCTGCTTTGACACAATCTGCATTGTAAAAAGCGCTATATAAATAAAGGTGACTTGACTTGACTTTTAGAAAATGACTGATGGTTTCTCTAGATTAGACTCTTATTCCTCGACCGGGATCATGTGGAGCTCTTTGAAGCTGCACTGAAACTGTAATTTGGACCTTCAACCCTTCTACATCAAAGGGAATATTTGAAAAAGCATAATAGGGACACTTTGAAATATTACATTTTGTTTTTTGAAAAAAATGTATCAAGATTAAGTGAATTTATGCTTAAAAATAGAACAAATATCTGCCAATGGGGTCAGAAAAATAAGCTTAAATCAAAGGGAAAACAGTGCAGCCTACCGAGAGAATGTGTTTGTGGATCAGCTGTGGAAAATAAAAGCAGATGAGTTTTGAATTATAGCTTGTTCGCCGCGTCAGGACGGCCTGTCAATATCAGGCAGAAAAGCATTTCAAGGGCTCGACTTTGTTTTGGTTCACCTCTGATTACCATCATAATCTAGCAAACGTTCTCTGCAGTTCACACACACACACACACACACAGTCTTTGTGCTTGACGTTGTGATTGCCTTGTATTTAACACTCTCTCTGTGTGGCTTTTCTAGCACAAAATGCTTCTCCAATACCGATCACAGCAGAACGCGGCTCATTTCAATCTGTGAAAGGCATTTTTTTGATTCCATCAGCAGAAAGCTCCGTCAGCCGTGACAAAGGCCATTCGATAACGCACGCGGGGAGGGGGAGAACATTCACGCCTTTCAGCAGGTTTTAAGAATATTTAGAGGTCTTTTGGGCACTGACGTTAAATTTGCATTTAAATTTAGCATTCAAGATGTAAAATTCACCTTGAATAAAAACCATTATTGGCGTTTAAGGGAAGCTCTGCTGATGTGTTAACCTTTAGAAGCACTGATAAACCGCAGTGTTGTGTTTGAAAAGCAGGTGCGAAATGCAGGAAAGTGGACGTTTACTGACGGTAAATAGGATGTAATCGCCTCGTTCGCAGCTTGTTGACCTTAATGCTGATCTGTATGCATCTTCTGATGGTTGCCAGATCCTCAGTCAGACGGGAATTTGATCACTGATCCAAATTAAAATCAGCAGTAAATTGGAGCAGCTGATTGCTTGAGCGCCACTGAGAGTTTCTGTAATGCTGAAGGACACACTCAGGATGCGTTTACACCACAACGGTGTACTAAAAACAGAAAAGCTTTTCCTTTGCGTTTTTAAAAAAGTTTTACGTAGGCTACAGACGACGATGTTGTCATACGATCCCCGTTCACACAGATCCAAGAAAAAGGCTAAATTGACTGTATTCTGCAGCCAGGCCAGTAGATGGCGATGTTACTTTGTAAAGAAACATTTCTCACCTATAGACTTAACATGTAATACGGACGCGCAGGACACCCGTTTTCACAAATTTGCATTTTTGTAGTTAACATTGAGACAATAACGGTATTGTTTTCAAAAACTTGCACTTTGAATCCCATTTTCAAAAGTTGTCGTGTAAATAAACGGCTAAAATGCAGAAAAAGTTTTAGTTTGGAAACAGCGTTGTGTAAAAGATCTCTCAGTCTATACATCACTTTTGCTCTTATAACATACTTATTCCTTGTGTGTTTTGTATGGAAGCTTGTTTCCACCACAGAATAAAAAAATAAAAAAGGTAATTGCGACTTTTTATCTCACAATTTTGACTTTATATCTTACAATTGCGACTATTTTATAACTCACAATTACGACTTTTTCCTCGCACTTTATCTCACAATTTATTTATCTCACAATTCCGACTTTATATCTTGCAATTCTGACTTTTTCTCACAATTCTGAGTTTATATCTCGCAATTCTGACGTTATCTCACAATTTTGACTTTATATCTTACAATTGCAACTATTTTATATCTCACAATTCCGACTTTTTCTCACAATTTTGACTTTTTTCTCGCACTTTATCTCACAATTTGTTTATCTCACAATTCCGACTTTATATCTTGCAATTCCGACTTTATATCTTGCAATTCCGACTTTTTCTCACAATTCTGAGTTTATATCTCGCAATTCTGACCTTATCTCACAATTTTGACTTTATATCTTACAATTGCGACTATTTTATATCTCACAATTCCGACTTTTTCTCGCAATTCTGACCTTTTCTCGCAATTCCAAGTTTATATCTTGCAATTCCGACTTTTTTCTCACAATTCCAAGTTTATATCTTGCAATTCTGACTTTTTCTCACAATTCTAACCTTATATCTTGTAATTCCGACTTTTTTCTCACAATTCCAAGTTTATATCTTGCAATTCCGACTTTTTCTCACAATTCTGAGTTTGTCTCGCAATCCTGACCTTTTCGCGCAATTCCAAGTTTATATCTTGCAATTCCGACTTTTTTCTCACAATTCCAAGTTTATATCTTGCAATTCCGACTTTTTCTCGCAATTCTAACCTTATATCTTGTAATTCCGACATTTTTCTCGCAATTCTGAATTTATATCTTGCAATTCCGACTTTATATCTCACAATTTCGACTTTTTCTCTCAATTCCGACTTTAGGGAATTTAATTAAATATGCACAGAATTAAATAGGCATGGTAAAGATGACATAATGTAGTATACTAATGTTTGAATGTTTATGATGGCATAATGCATGCTTAAAATAGCAGTAGGTGGTATACAGTAAATGTTGTGTGGTATTTTAGTACAATATTCTGAACAGAGCTTCAGTCCTCTACCTCTGTAAACTCTCACAACTCTTCTGCTGGATTTTGATAATTGCAGACACAAAATTGCCACCTCATTTTTCCCCCGTTTCTAATTATTGAGCTCTTCAGCGTTGACAGCTACAGGGAACCAGAAAACACTCACACACACACACACACACACACACACGGTGAGCAGCTGAACATTGGTGTGCAATTACACTCCTGCAATTACAGCTCTATTGTAAAGCATGGCATTATGGGGGATTTGCTCTCCATTGCAATTAAAAAAACGGGACAAATCTCCTTCCACATGCGTATGCAATTTAGATATTGTGTCACACACTGAGGGCAGGAATTCTCATAAAGTTTGAAGACCTGAAGTTTAATGTGCGTTAGGAAGCTTTAAAATAAGAGACATTAACTAAGATATAAGGTGACATCATATTTCTTCTTTTAATTATGCCCTCAACAACTGTCATTTTTATTGAAGATCCAAAACTTGGGAATTTAAATATCTCGCAATTCCAACTTTATAACTTGCAATTCTGACTTTATAACTCACAATTCCGCCTTTATATCACACAATTCCGACTTTATAACATCTCACAATTCCGACTTTATATCTCGCAATTCCGACTTTATAACTCAGAATTCTGACTTTATATCACACAATTCTGACTTTATATCACACAATTCCGACTTTATATCACACAATTCCGACTTTATAACATCTCACAATTCCGACTTTATATCTCGCAATTCCGACTTTATAACTCAGAATTCTGACTTTATATCACACAATTCCGACTTTATATCTCACAATTCCGACTTTATATCTCACAATTCCGACTTTATAACTCACAATTCTGACTTTATATCTTGCAATTCCGAATTTTATATCTCGCAATTCTGACTTTATATCTCACAATTCCGACTTTATATCTCACAATTCCGACTTTATATCACACAATTCTGACTTTATATCACACAATTCCGACTTTATAACATCTCACAATTCCGACTTTATATCTCGCAATTCCGACTTTATAACTCAGAATTCTGACTTTATATCTTACAATTCCGACTTTATATCTCACAATTCCGACTTTATATCTCGCAATTCTGATTTTATATCTCGCAATTCCGACTTTATATCTCACAATTCCGACTTTATATCTCGCAATTCCGACTTTATATCTCACAATTCTGACTTTTTTCTCACAATTCCGACTTCATATCACACAATTCCGACTTTATATCTCACAATTCCGACTTTATATCTCGCAATTCCAAGTTTATAACTCAGAATTTTGACTTTATATCACACAATTCCGACTTTATCTCACAATTCCGACTTTATATTTTGCAATTCCGACTTTTTTCTCGCAATTCTGACTTTATAACTCACAATTCCGACTTTATATCTCACAATTCCGACTTTTTTAACTCGCAATTCCGACTTTATATCTTGCAATTCCGACTTTATATCTCACAATTCTGACTTTATATCTCGCAATTCTGACTTTATATCTCACAATTCCGACTTTAAATCTCACAATTCCGACTTTATATCACACAATTCTGACTTTATATCTTGCAATTCCGACTTTTTTCTCGCAATTCTGACTTTATATCTTGCAATTCTGACTTTAAATCTCACAATTACGACTTTATATCACACAATTCTGACTTTATATCTTGCAATTCCGACTTTATATCTCGCAATTTCAACCTTTTTTCGCAATTCTTTCTTCATATTTCTTATTTTAGTTATGCCCTTAACAACTGTCATTTTTATTTAAGAACCAAAACTTGGGAATTTAAAGTGTACTTTTCTAGAAATGGAAAACTCACAGAAAAGTTCTAATGATATTTTAATAATTTTTTTTTTTCTAGATACATCAGTCTTTAAAATATTTTATCAGGTAGAAATTGCTATGTGTGTAAAAAATTATTTTTAAAAGTCCTACAAGAACAAATGTGGGCGGGGCTTGATTTTGTCTGTGGGGAATTGATTGAATGGTTGTGGTTTGCTATTGGTGGATCTCATGTGAGTGACAGGTTGCCCCGCCCTCGAGATGTCAATTTTGATTTCATGGTGACTTCAATGAACACATTCTGTGATATTCTAACTCTGTGCTGAAGAATATTTGACATTGTCTGTCGACACACACAGAGCTGCTAAAGCAGATTATTTCAAGTTAAACTGCGACTTCTACTGTTAAATGATGTGAGGGAGAATGTTTCTATATCTCTCTCACACACACACACACACACACACACTTGACATTTCCCTCACAGCGTGCCGTGTTAGATGACCTCGCATCTCTGTGAGCGTGACGAAGAAGGTAGTGACCCAGTACGAATGGCCACTGCAGGGAGTGTGTACACACACAAACACACACACACACACACACACACACACACACACACACACACACACACACACACACACACACTTACGCTCTCTATGGAGTCTTTAGCCATCTGGCTACATGCTGAATTGTTCGACTTTACATGAGGTCTGAAATAAACGCTCCCTCCTGTGAAACTCAAGAGCTGTAAAACTGTTCTGATCTGAGCGAGGAGAGATCTTACTAACACAGCAACCACGAGAGATTAACCCGCTCACATTCAATCAGCTCCACCTGAAGTTACCCGTTCAATACTAGTTAAACTCCACGACTGTCGACCAGCACAGAAAACAGTCCAGACTCCCTCAGTCAACACAATATGTTTGTTTTCATTCACCGAGGGATGAGTCGAAATGATTTTCTGTGCTAATCGACATCATGTCAACAGATGCCGCAGAGAGTTTCATTTGTGCTGAAGCCATGCACTTGAGAATGAAGATCACTGTCTTTCTGCTTCAAAATTACACATTCATTTCAATGTTTTACTTGCATTTCTTTGTAATTTATTGTGAAATTTATTAGTAATTTCAGAGTGAAAATAGTTTCAAAGTAATCTTGCGCTATTTTTGTTTGTTTATTCTTATGAATTTTTTTTTTTTTATTATTCTAAAGCACTGTGCATTAATAAATCAGTCCAGTGGTTAATTGTTTATTATTTATTTGATTTTATACTTAAAATTCCGACTTTATATCTCACAATTCCGACTTTTTTCTCGCAATTCTGACTTTATATCTCGCAATTCTGACTTTATATCTCGCAATTCTGCCTTTTTTCTCGCAATTCCGACTTTATATCTCGCAATTCTGACTTTTTTCTCACAATTCCGACTTTTTTCTCGCAATTCCGACTTTTTTCTCTTAATTCTGACTTTTTTCTTGCAATTCTGACTTTATATCTCGAAATTCCGACTTTATATCTTGCAATTCTGACTTTATATCTTGCAATTCCGACTTTTTTCTCGCAATTCTGACTTTATATCTCGCAATTCTGACTTTATATCTCGTAATTCCGACTTTTTTCTCGCAATTCCGACTTTTTTCTCTCAATTCTGACTTTGTCTCGCAATTCCTACTTTTTTCTCACAATTCTGACTTTTTTCTTGCAATTCTGACTTTATATCTTGAAATTCCGACTTTATATCTCATAATACCGACTTTATATCTCACAATTCTGACTTTATATCTCATAATACCGACTTTATATCTCGCAATTCTGACTTTATATCTCGCAATTCCGACTTTATATCTTGCAATTCCGACTTTTTTCTCGCAATTCCAACTTTATATCTCGCAATTCTGACTTTATATCTCGCAATTCCGACTTTTTTCTCGCAATTCTAACGTTATATCTCGCAATTCCGACTTTATATCTCGTAATTCCGACTTTTTTCTCGCAATTCTGACTTTGTCTCGCAATTCTGACTTTGTCTCGCTATTCCGACTTTTTTCTCACAATTCCGACTTTTTTCTCACAATTCTGACTTTTTTCTTGCAATTCTGACTTTATATCTCGAAATTCTGACTTTATATCTCGTAATACCGACTTTTTTCTCGCAATTCAAACTTTATATCTTGCAATTCCGACTTTTTTCTAACAATTCTGACTTTATATCTCGCAATTCTGACTTTTTTCTCGCAATTCTGACTTTTTTCTCGCAATTCTGACTTTTTTCTCGCAATTCTGACTTTTTTCTCGCAATTCTGACTTTATATCTCACAATTCCGACTTAACATCTCGCAATTCCAAACTTTTATATCTCTTTATATCTCAATTATATCTCAGTTACTCTAATGACTGCTAGTTGACATGCAAAGTTACATAGTTGGTAGAATGTCTAAAGTGGACTATCAAAATAAGGTGTCAAAGTTTGAAGGCAAAATAGTTTATTATAGTTTATTATTATTATTATTATTATTAAGAATGCAAAATAACTAGAAGTGGTTAATTGTTTATTATTGATTTGATTTTATACAGTATGTTCAAAACTTCTGGATGCAGATCAGCGTGTTTTTGTGATATTTTAACATCATTTCCTGTCTAAACATTCTGTTAACAGGGAATTATTAATTATCCATTTGCTTTTCTGCAGAAAGCTCTAATTGTTTTTAATTTAATTGATCAAAATACTGCAATAAATTCCATTAGAGGGCCTGAAGACTCGTGTGCGGCTGCCATTATCAGGTAATGACAATTACACTGAAGGGTTGTTCAATTAAACTCTCCACATTCACAGGCTCGACTCGCCTTTAAAGAAGATGGAAAACAGCGCTTCATCTTAATGCAGCAAACGGTGTGGAATGTCGCTTGGGAGGAATTCAAATGTTCATTATCAGATGTACTGAGGTAAACAAATGTCTGTTTTCTTGTTGTTTCCGCAACTGTTCACAATGTTTTTCTGCTGGAAATAACAGATAAAATCAGCCACATTCACACTGGAAAGTTTTGGGAGTAATAACCAATATATGTGTACTTTCTTGTTAAATGTGTTGTATGTTTTTTTTTTAAGTAATTAAAAAAAGACAATAATGTCAGTGCAGTCAAATCAATAATATTACTGAATATTAAAAGTCTTTTAAACCCAATCAATGTGCATGATTGCATTTATGCATTTGGCAGATGCTTTTATTCAAAGTGACTTGCATTGCATTAATGATATATTTAATCAGTTCATGCATTCCCTGGGAATCGAACCCATGACTCTGGCGTTGTTTGCACCGTGATCTACGGTTCGAGTTACGGGAAGGATTTGTGTTGCAAAATCAACAGTCAGTGGAGTGACACTGTATTTAACTGCAGTGTGAATTATTCTCTCTCTCCCTCTCTCTCTCTCTCTCTCTCTCTGTTCATCTGCATTGCAGTGCTGCGGGACAGATCGGGGCTTTAAGGTGTCACTGGTGTCATGGGAAGTTAATTATACCCCTGCTGCCCCTGGCTGCTCTTCTTCTGCCGTTCCTCTTCTCCTGTTTTCCTCATCAGACAGGGCTTCAGGGTCTTCAGGTACGGATGCGTTTGGAAAGCTTGCTGGGAATTTATTTGCCCCGGAGTTCCTCACACAGACTGTCGGTCTTCTGCTCCTGATGGCCATTTGATAAAGAAAGGGATTAATGTCACTCGACTCACGCTTCTCCGGGTTAGAGGAGACGTTTAGACTGAGAAATGGAGAAAGAGACGGACCGTTTAAGACTTTGCTCCTTAAAGGAATAACAGAATCTGTGACACATGCCACATAAGTGGAAATAATTTTCCACTTATTATTCAGCAGTTGTGAAAATGAACAAAAATCAGGTTTAAATGTGAAATGCAAAACTTGTCAAATCATAATACAGATTGTGTCAAAGCAGCTTCAACAAAACAATATGATCAAAAGTCACAGCACGATTTTTCATCACTTTGACTCAACAAAACATAAATACAAAACCTGTGCTAAATAGAAGAAAACAAGTTAACAAAAAGATTGAATCCAATATTAGGTGATACATTTTTTAGTTATTTGTAGTTTTGTAGTTTTAGTAATTTGTAGTTTCTACATTTTCATTTAGTTTAATTTTTTCATATTTTAGCTTTATTTCGATTCATTTTTAAATGCAACAGTTTCAGAATTTCATTCTCTCCTTGTTCAAGTAGATCTGTCGAGTGAACTGACTTAAAGAAACTCACGATTCTGTCAGTAAATATCATATTTCTTGCCACATGAATGTGTGCGAACAGGTGCGGACGTGTTTATATGATTATATTTGGAAGATTGGTAAAGTGTTTAAACTACTTAAAAACAACCCAAGTTGTGCTGAAATATGGACAAACCCAGTGATTGGGTTGTTTTGACCCAGCGATTGGGTTAAATGTTTGCTGGGTAGTTTTATTTAAGTCAACTATTGTTTAAAAATGACTATATGTCTGCTTAAAATGAACCCAAAATATGTTGTAAATTAAAAATGAGACATAATTACTAGAGGCAACAATAATAATCAAAAGGTGAACATTTCTTAATAAGCAATTTAATATTTTTTGTTTCATTATTAATCACTAAACATTAATAAATGTTCATTTCCAACATATTTTGGGTTCATTTTAAGCAAGAAATACAGCAATTTTTAATCAATAGTTGAGTTAAATAAAACTACCCAGCAAACATTTAACCCAGTCACTGAGTTTGTCCATTTTCAACCCAACTTGTGTTGTTTTTAACCCAGAATTTTTAGAATGTAAGAAAACTTAAAAGATGAATTGGTCTGAAATCAAAGTGTCGTTCTAAAACACTCGCTGCACTTCATTATATGATGGTACTATATTTCGCAGAAGGAATATAGTGTTACCAATTTACTGCTCTCACTGTTATCATCCCTCTCTATTATGTATTCATACTTTCCCATTTTGTCTTTTTAACACAAATAGTATCATTACTCTCTCTGACTGTCTCTCTCTCTCCCGCAGGCAGCTGTGTGTCTGCTTATGAGTGATGAGGGTAATTCACCCAAACAGCCACACGATCATTTCACCCCCTCACACACACACACACACACACACACACACACACACACACACACACACACTCACTCACCCTCACACACACACACACACACACACACACACTCACTCTCTCTAAGTGGAGGCATTTGTTGCGTCGTCTCCTGCAGTGTCATGTTCACTGAAGAGTTTATCATATTTAAAAACAGATTTACACCCAAACGAGAAGCAAATTGTTTCTCTGAGATGAGAGGCAGAAACACGAAATAATTGTTCATCAGTAATTGTGAGACATGCGGGTCTCTCGTGAGCAGAACGGATGCCGCTGAGGTTCAGCTGTCGCTCGTGAGCGTGAGTTTGTGTTTTAATGATGTCCGGCCTGGTAAAGATGATTGTTTTAACCCTCAACATTGGGTAGAACATTGTTGTTGAGACATTGGTTTCCATGCAATTTGACACTAAAACGTATAAAATGTGTGATTAATCTAAAAAAACATCCCAAAACAAATCTGCAAATTCTATTATATGCTGTATTAACTGGGGCAAGATTTGATTTTGATGCCGTTTGGTAAACTACATCACAATAATCAAAGGATGGAAGTATTAGTTAAGAAACGATTTCTGAGATCGATGTAAGATACTAATTCCAATGTTGATTTTGCCTAAAACATGATTAATGTTTGATTTGAAAGAAAGTTCAGAATCAAGCCATTCATCAAGATATTTAATAGTATCAACACAGGAACAAGTTTTGGATTTAAGTTTCTGTCTAGAACCAAAAATCATAATATATGACTTGGTTTTATTAAGCACTAATTTGTTAGCCAATCTTGTAAAGTATTAAAATCAGAGATATTGAATTTGTATAAAATCTGAATTGGATGCATATATGAGGGTATCAGCAGCATAAAGTTGAACCTGACAATTTTTGAGAATTAATGGTAGATTATTTACATAAATAGTAAAAAGAAGTGGTCCCAGTATTGAACCTTGAGGCACACCTCTTTATTTCTGTTCTGAAGATATTAAAGGGTTAGTTCACCCAAAAATGAAAATAATGTCATTTATTACTCACCCTCATGTCGTTCCACACCTGTAAGACCTTCGTTCATCTTCAGAACACAAATTAAGATATTTTTGTTGAAATCCAATGGCTCAGTGAGGCCTGCATAGCCAGCAATGACATTTCCTCTCTCAAGATCATATTTAACATATTTAAATCAGTTCATGTGAGTACAGTGGTTCAATATTAATATTATAAAGCCGCGAGAATATTTTTGGTGCGCCAAAAAAACAAAATAATGACTTATTTAGTGATGGCCGATTTCAAAACACTGCTTCAGGAAGCTTCGGAGCGTTATGAATCTTTTGTGTCGAATCAGCGGTTCGGAGCGCCAAAGTCACGTGATTTCAGCAGTTTGACACGCGATCCGAATCATGATTCGACACAAAAGATTCATAACGCTCTGAAGCTTCCTGAAGCAGTGTTCTGAAATCGGCCATCACTAAATAAGTCGTTATTTTGTTTTTTTGGCGCACCAAAAATATTCTCGTGGCTTTATAATATTAATATTGAACCACTGTACTCACATGAACTGATTTAAATATGTTTTTAGTACATTAATGGATCTTGAGAGAGGAAATGTCATTGTTCAGGCCTCACTGAGCCATCGGATTTCAACATCGGATTTTCTTCCCTATTGTGCCGCA
Source organism: Megalobrama amblycephala (assembly GCF_018812025.1). NCBI lineage: Eukaryota > Metazoa > Chordata > Actinopteri > Cypriniformes > Xenocyprididae > Megalobrama > Megalobrama amblycephala. Next base: position 1,969,457 of record NC_063062.1, read on the forward strand.
TATCCAAGTGAAACGCTTCACAAACAAGAACAAATGTAGGGCGAAATGATTTTATCTGTGAGGAATTGATTGGATGGTTGTGGTTTGCTATTGGTGGATCTCATGTGAGTGACAGGTTGCCCGGCCCTCATCATCAGAGAAGAGAAGAGATGCTGCAAGAGGGAGAAGAAGATATTCTGATTTAAGATTACTTACTTAGGCACATGAATTTGCATAGATAAATAATTTAACTTTAATTTTTACTGGAAGCAAGACAAAAACACTCATTAAGAGCCTTTTTGTCAGTTTTGTCATTAATCAAAGGAGCTGAATGGAATTACTCCAGTGTTTTTTCAAAGGAATCCTCCCTTTTCCTCTTGAGAATTGGGTCTTTCTCGTTCAGACAGTCCATTGGTTCAGGCTGAATGATCTGTCGTCTCTCATTCGCTCAGCTTTCATTCTGTCCCAGCTGTCCTCCGGCGGGACCGGCCCGCAGAACCTCTGCTGTCTCTGCTGATCGCGCGCTTAAGTGACAGCGCACACAGAGATAACCAGAGTACTGACAATCCCAAATAACTCACGGATCACTGACCCGCGCGCTGAGGAAATTTACGGCGGATCACGGCGAGGTTTTGTCGCTGAGGGGAAGAGGAAACTGTAATTGTTGAAGAGAAACATCAAGGTTCTGATTTTGTTCAAAGTGAGCAAAGCATCAAGATGTGAATCATTATTATCAGGCTTTTTGAAAGACTTCATGTAGGCAATATAGAGTAAAATGCTAGGTAAGTTTTTGAATATTTAACAAAAATTTTCCAATATTTAACAAACAATTCAATGGACGGGGCGGTCCTAGAGGAAAAGTTGCTCAGAATGAGGAGTTCTACCATCTGGTACGAATGTCGTGGGTCGCGTGAGATACAATCCTTTATGCACTGCATTAACACGAAGGCACCCCCCAGTGGTTGATTTCTTTTGAATTTCTCACAGACCTCTAGGGCCGTGAGTCAAACAGGCCCAGTGAGTTTCGTTCCGGTCGGCCTCCGTTAACCTTGTCTGATAGCTGCTCAAACTTCATTGGCCGACTGCGGTCGTGTTTTTCGAGATATGCAAATGTCCTCATAGACAATCGCAGCACGTTGGACTAAGACACCACATGCCAGTTTTCAAGTCAATCGGACTGACTGTTGCGAAGCTATAGCTGTTTTCGTGTTTTTTCATTTTATAGTGCCACCAAGTGGCCAGTTGCCACGTCCTTTTTCAAGCGACCACAGACTGAGTCCATACATATGTGTACCAAGTTTGATTAAATTATCTCATTCTGTTTAAGAGGGATAGACATTTTAGTAAAAGTGGCCACGCCCACTTTGAATGTTTTGGCATTTTGTTGCGAACGTGAATCGAAATTTTGACTTTTTTTGATTATTCTCAGACTCCAGAGAATCTTTCTGCACTGGTTTGGTTCTGATCAGGCGGAAAACCTAGGACTAGTTCGCAAAAGTTGGTATTTGAAATAATCTCCAATATTTAACGAAGGATTTGATTGGCAGCGGAGTTCCTAGAAGCAAAGCTGCTCAGAATAAGGAGTTCTACCATTTGGTATGAATGTTGTGGGTGTGTGCAAAAAATCACATGATATACAATCCTTTACGCACATGAAAAATGTGAAGGCGCCCCCCAGTGGCTGATTTATTTGAATTTCTCACAGACCTCTAGGGCCGTGAGTCAAACAGGCCCAATCAGTTTCGTTCCGATCGGCCTCCGTTAAACTTGTCTGATAGCTGCTCGAACTTCATTGGCCGACAGCGGCCAAGTTTTTCGAGACACATGAATGTCCTAAAAGTCAGTCTTGGCACGTTGGACAAAGACATCACATGCCAGTTTTCAAGTCAATCGGACTGACTGTTGTGTAGCTATAGTATAGCTATAGTTTTCGTGTTTTTTCATTTTATAGCACCACCAAGTGGCCAGTTGCCACGTCCTTTTTCAAGCGACCACAAACTGAGCCCATACATAGGTGTACCAATTTTGATTAAATTATCTCATTCTGTTTAAGAGGAATAGACATTTTAGTAAAAGTGGCCACGCCCACTTTGAATGTTTTGGCATTTTGTTGCGGACGTGAATCAAAAGTTTGACTTTTTTTTACTATTATCAGACTCCAGAGAATCTTTCTGCACTGGTTTGGTTTTGATCAGGCAAAAAACCTAGGACAAGTCCGCAAAAGTAGGTTTTTGAAATAATCTCCAATATTTAACGAAGGATTTGATTGACAGCAGCGGTCCTAGAGGCAAAGTTGCTCAGAATGAGGAGATCTATCATGTGGTATGAATGTCGTTGTGCGAAAAATCGTGTGATATACAATCCTTTACCCCCTGGTGGCTAATTTCTTTCAAATTTCTTGTCAAACAGGCCCAGCGAGTTTCGTTCTGGTCAGCCTCCATTAACTTTGTCTGACAGCCACTCAAATTTCATTGGCCGATGGCGGCCGTGTTTTTTGAGATATGCAAATGTCCTCATAGATAATCACAGCACCTTGGACAAAGACTTTGTTTGCCAATTTTCAAGTCAGTCGGATTGACTGTTGTGTAGCTATAGCCGTTTTCGTGTTTTTTCATTTTATAGCGCCACCAAGTGGCCAGTTGCCACGTCCTTTTTCAAGCGACCACAGACTGAGCCCGTACATAGGTGTACCAAGTTTGATTAAATTATCTCATTCCGTTTAAGAGGGATAGACATTTGAGTAAAAGTGGCCACGCCCACTTTGAATGTTTTGGCATTTTGTTGCGGACGTGAATCAAAATTTTGACTTTTTTTGATTATTGTCAGACCCCAGAGAATCTTTCTGCACTGGTTTGGTTCTGATCGGGCAAAAAACATAGGACAAGTTCGCAAAAGTAGGTTTTTGAAATAATCTCCAATATTTAACGAAGGATTTGATTGGCAGCGGCAATGTGGACAAAGACACCACATGCCAGTTTTCAAGTCAATCGGATTGACTGTTGCGTAGCTATAGTATAGCTATAGTTTTCATGTTTTTTCATTTTATAGCGCCACCAAGTGGCTAGTTGCCACGTCCTTTTTCAAGCGACCACAGACTGAGCCCGTACATAGGTGTACCAAGTTTGATTAAATTATCTCATTCCGTTTAAGAGAATAGACATTTTATGTTTTGGCATTTTGTTGTGGATGTGAATCAAAATTTTGACTTTTTTTTACTATTATCAGACTCTAGAGAATCTTTCTGCACTGGTTTGGTTCTGATCGGGCAAAAAACATAGGACAAGTTCGCAAAAGTAGGTTTTTGAAATAATCTCCAATATTTAACGAAGGATTTGATTGGCAGCGGCGTTCCTAAAAGCAAAGCTGCTCAGAATAAGGAGTTCTACCATTTGGTATGAATGTTGTGGGCGTGTGCAAAAAAATCACATGATATACAATCCTTTACGCACTTGAAAAATGTGAAGGCGCCCCCGGTGGCTGATTTATTTGAATTTCTCACAGACCTCTAGGGCCGTGAGTCAAACAGGCCCAATCAGTTTCGGTCTGATCGGCCTCTGTTAAACTTGTCTGATAGCTGCTCAAACTTCATTGGCCGACAGCGGCTGAGTTTTTCAAGATACATGAATGTCCTAAAGGCAGTCTTGGCACCTTGGACAAAGATACCACATACCAGTTTTCAAGTCAGTCGGATTGACTGTTGCGTAGCTATAGCCGTTTTCATGTTTTTTCATTTTATAGCGCCACCAAGTGGCCAGTTGCCACGTCCTTTTTCAAGCGACCACAGACTGAGCCCGTACATATGTGTACCAAGTTTGATTAAATTATCTCATTCCGTTTAAGAGGAATAGACATTTTAGTAAAAGTGGCCACGCCCACTTTGAATGTTTTGGCATTTTGTTGCGGACGTGAATCGAAATTTTGACTTTTTTTAACTATTATCAGACTCCAGAGAATCTTTCTGCACTGGTTTGGTTTTGATCAGGCAAAAAACCTAGGACTAGTTCGCAAAAGTAGGTTTTTGAAATAATCTCCAATATTTAACGAAGGATTTGATTGACAGCGGCGGTCCTAGAGGCAAAGTTGCTCAGAATGAGGAGATCTACCATGTGGTATGAATGTTGTGGGCTTGTGCGATTCCTTTACGCATGTGAACAACACAAAGGTGCCCCCTGGTGGCCAATTTCTTTCAAATTTCTTGTCAAACAGGCCCAGCGAGTTTCATTCTGGTCAGCCTCCATTAACTTTGACTGACAGCCACTCAAATTTCATTGGCCGATGGCGGCCGTGTTTTTTGAGATATGCAAATGTCCTCATAGACCATCACAGCACCTTGGACAAAGACTCCGTTTGCCAATTTTTAAGTCAATCGGACTGACTGTTGCGTAGCTATAACCGTTTTCTGTTTTTTCATTTTATAGCGCCACCAAGTGGCTAGTCGCTGCCTCCTTTTATACACGACCACAGACTGAGCCCGTACATAGATGTACCAAGTTTGGTGGAATTATCTCCGTTCAAGAGGGATAACCGTTTTGGTAAAAGCCCACTTCGAATGTTTTGGCGTCCCGTCGCAGACGTGAATCGATATTTCAACTTTTTTCAATTATTATCCGACTCCAGAGAATCTTTCTGTACTGGTTTGGTTCTGATCAGGTGAAAAACCTAGGACTAGTTTGCAAAAGTAGCTTTTTAAAATAATCATTCTGCGCTAGCAACGCCAAAGTCATGGGTTCGACTCCCAGGGAATGCAAGAACTGAACAATGAATACAATGTAAATCACTTTGGACAAAAGCATTATTGTGAATGTCACAGACTGTGAACAATTCAAAGTGCTTCACACCAGAATGAAAAACACAGACGTAATAACATCGAGTTAAGATCATGGGTTAATTAAAAACGGATTAAATGACGGGATAAAAAGGGAAGTAAAGGATAGATGTTGCCAAATAACTCATGTGTGCGCAGGTGATAAAAATCCATTATATTCTGGAGTGAAGAGACGACCGTGCCAAGATTCCTCCTGTATGAAGACCATTAACATCACATTATGCAAATGGTAATAGCCAAATGCATGTCGAGGGGTAAAGGCCAATCGCGGCACATTTACCAGTCTGACTTTCATCTGCCCTGTGAAGGATGTTTTCAATTAGATTCCAGCTAATTTCACTCACACTTTCATTCACCTTCTGAAAATGCGTCTTTCAGAGCCCAAGTGGCTTCGTGTTCCAGAACTGTGGTTTAATTGTCAGCGTTCCTCGAGTTCCTGCTCCGGACGTCCTTTAAATGGATCAGCAAAGGAGCTTTGGAGCTGTTGGCTTGTTCTTTAAAGATACAGGACCATCTGAAGAGCTTTTCATGAGTGTCACTTTAGATTAAATATATTATATATATATATATATTCAGTTCAGTTCAATTCAAAATTCAATTCAATTCAATTGAGCTTTATTGGCATGACTGTGGGATGGCACAATGTTGCCAAAGCAATACATATGTAACAGGTTATACAGGTATAGACTGATAAATAAATAAATACATACATATATGTATTTATGTGTATTTATGTGTATATATATATATATATATATATACAGTACAGTCCAAAAGTTTGGAACCACTAAGATTTTTAATGTTTTTAAAAGAAGTTTCGTCTGCTCACCAAGGCTACATTTCTTTAATTAAAAATACAGTAAAAAACAGTAATATTGTGAAATATTATTACAATTTAAAATAACTGTGTACTATTTAAATATATTTGACAAAGTAATTTATTCCTGTGATGCAAAGCTGAATTTTCAGCATCATTACTCCAGTCTTCAGTGTCACATGATCCTTCAGAAATCATTCTAATATGCTGATTTGCTGCTCAATAAACATTTATGATTATTTTCAATGTTGAAAACAGTTGTGTACTTTTTTTTCAGGATTCCTTGATGAATAGAAAGTTCAAAAGAACAGCATTTATCTGAAATACAAAGCTTCTGTAGCATTATACACTACCGTTCAAAAGTTTGGGGTCAGTAAGAGTTTTTATTTTTATTTTTTTGAAAAGAAATTAAAGAAATGGATACTTTTATTCAGCAAGGATGCATTAAATCAATCAAAAGTGGCAGTAAAGACATTTATAATGTTACAAAAGATTAGATTTCAGATAAACACTGTTCTTTTGAACTTTCTATTCATCAAATAATCCTGAAAAAAAATATTGTACACACATATTTTGTACAATTGTACACATTAAATGTTTCTTGAGCAGCAGATCAGCATATTAGAATGATTTCTGAAGGATCATGTGACACTGAAGACTGGAGTAACGATGCTGAAAATTCAGCTTTGCATCACAGGAATAAATTACTTTGTCAAATATATTCAAATAGAAAACAGTTATTTTAAATTGTAATAATATTTCACAATATTACTGTTTTTTACTGTATTTTTAATTAAATAAATGTAGCCTTGGTGAGCAGATGAAGTTTATTTTAAAAAATATCTAGAAATTTATTCATTTAACAGCAGATTGAATAGCTAATCAACTTGTACACATATTCAAATAATTTAGATAAAATATGCATGATCCATCTAGTTAGTCATTTTTATGGATAAATATTTAGATCAGAAAAAGAAGATTGAAGGAAATTGTAGCTGTGCATCAGTGGATGTTTTTCAGGAGGACGTGCATTTTTCTTTTAACAAAAGAAAGGTTTTCCAACTCTAAAAATTAAGTGTTTTTTAATAATATTATTTAACAATATTTGATGTTACTGTTGCTTTAAGAAGGCTGATCCTCCCTCTCTCCCTCTCTCTATCCCTCTCTCTCTCTTTTATCCCCCCCACCAGCATTTACGAGGCAGCACGAGTGCCGGGCGAGAAACGGAGAGATTCCAGCCCTGCCAGCACGTGGAAGAAGAGGAGAAACAGAAAAGGACAAGGAAAGAGAGGAAGATGCACTCCAGTGAAGTGGAAAGGACATCAGGAGAGAGTGAAGGTCTGGAAGAGGCGAGAGATCTTTAACTGCATCGTCCCACAGAAGTAAGTGCGATAAACCAAAACATCCCTAAGGAATTGCCACTTCATTTCCGGAAGTTTGAATCTGGAGAGGAGAAAAAGTTTAACAGGCTGGATGGATGCGACGTGGGTAAATCAGCTTTGCGTAATATCTATAACTTTAAAACGAGACGTTTTCTGTTTATTATCTCATGAATAAGTCATGATCTGGCTCAAGCGGACACTAATCACGGACGAGATCGGAAAAGACAGGGAATTGCATGTAATTTGAGCGCTTAAGATAAAGGTATGATTGGAAATCACTCCTGAGGCCAACAAGACGCATGGATCTGAGCGCCGATCCGAACGCCCAGCTCAAGCAGGCACACGCGGGCGGCTTTAAGAAAGTGTGTCGGGTCGAGGAGGACAGCGCGTGTCCGTTCCCCGGGCTGCCCGCAGGTGTGCTGGAAATGAGGGTGAAGGAGGGCAGTAAAATTCGCAATCTCATGGGTTTCGCCATGGCGCGCATGCAGGACGAGGCCCGGGACGGCGCTCAAACCGGACTGAGACAGGTCGTGTTCAGCGGATCCGGACGGGCCGTCACCAAAACCATCACCTGCGCCGAGATCATGAAGAGGAAGATCGCCGGTCTCCATCAGATGACCAAACTGCAGTACAAGGGCTTACGAGAGGTCTGGGAGAGTCAAGAAGGAGGCGACTCGGAGATGACGATCCACCGAACGCTTCCGTCCATCAGCATCCTGCTCTCCAAAGACCCGCTGGACCCGCTGGAACCGGGCTACCAGCCTCCAGACGAGAGGAACGGAGGCGAGACGGCGGAGAAGCGATCTATAGACCCGTCTGACTCTCTGATGGAGCCGCAGGCGAAGAGAGTCTGTCTCTGAGGATTATGGGTGTGTTAAAGACAATCATTTCCACTGAAACTCTCTCAGAAACAGCCCACGTTTCCACTGACTGAACGATGACGACTATAACCAGCCCACTCTTAAAAATAAAGCTTCTTTCTTGGCATCGACGGTTCCGTGTAGAACCTTTAGGAATCTTTCCATTGCAAAAAAGATTCTTAAAAGGTTCTTCACACTAAGAAAAGTGTCTTCTGTGGCATCGCTGTGAAAAACCAATTCATTTTTAAGAAACATGCACGTCACGATCTTGATTTATGAGTTTCAGTCTTGGTTTTGAGCATGCAACGTCACTAATTTAATGCAAGTTTTTGATATAATCTGACAAATGCATTGGAATATTTGAAAAAAGGTGCCTGCCGAGTGCATAAATGTAATTTAAAGATTATAAAAGGTCAAATTTAAGGCAATCGGTTCATGCATATGATTTTTACTGGTTTCCCAAGACCAAATGCCCAACTCAAAACCACTTTTCTTTGGTCAGGTACCATGCAAACATCACAGATGGACATTGAAGATGATTTCAAAATGGATTGTGATGCTTATAGAGCCAGTTTTTTCTGTTTTCGTTGTGTTATTTCTTTTTCTATCTTCCCCCAGCAGCAGCATGCAACTCACCGTATTTTTCAACATCTATTGCAAGTTTATGTACAAATAAAGCGTTTGCTCCTCATGTTTTCTCTGTCTTTTTAACCGCACAGAAAGTGCCACCGTGTGCAACTTTCCTGTGATGCGTTCAAACGCTTTCATCCGGACAAAACGTTCTGTTCCGATAGAGCGGCGTGTCGTATCACAGTGTGGTGGGATGCTGATAAGTGTCTTTTGAGGGGATTTGTTTGAGGGATGCTTGATTTAATTACATTCACTCTGATAAGCCTCTACCTGCGGACTGAACTAACCTGCGTGCGGCTTCTTTAACTCTATTACATAATGTCACCATCATAATGCTCGATTGCATCTCTGAAAGCGAGATAAATCATCTTCTGTAAAAGCAAACATCTAGTCTGCGCTGGCAGAATGTTTATTCTGTTTCCCTTTGGAGAGAAAAAAAAAGCAATTTCCATCTTAAGAAGTAGAAAAACGTTTTCTGACGGGCAGAACATCATTCAGAGGTCTGTGGTCCTCATGGACAGCTAGGAATATTATTTTTCCAAGTCGACATGAAATCGACTTGCGTCCTTGTTTTGAATCTTTTATTAAAATAAAGCCTGTGAAATAGTGTCATTCGTGGTCTTATTATGTCTGTTTTCTGCTCAGCTAACAGGAAACGTTCTCAGAACGTTCTGGCAAGGTTCTCTCAACGTTATGAAGAAACGGTAACGTTAATAGAGCATTCGTTCAAAGTTATGTGGGTTTTAATAAACGTTCTCAAAATGTTAGCACAAAAACATTACAACACACCCTAAAAAATGTTGGGTTAAAACAACCCAAGTTGGGTTAAAAATGGACAAACCTATTGTGATTGGGTTGTTTTGACGCAGCAGTTGGGTTAAATGTTTGCCCAACATGCTGGGTACTCAAATATTGTTTAAAAATTACTGTATTTCTTGCTTAAAATGAACTCAATGTTGAAAATTAATATGTTTAATAATGAAACAATAAACATTTATTAAATTGCTTATTAATAAATGTTCACCTTTTGATTATTATTGTTTCCTCTAGTAATTATGTGTCTGATTTTTAATTTCCAACCTATTTTGGGTTCATTTTACGCCAGACATATAGTCATTTTTAAACAATAGTTGAGTTAAATAAAACTACCCAGCAGGTTAGGCAAACATTTAACTCAACCGCTGGGTTTGTTCATATTTAACCCAACTTGGGTTGTTTTTAACCCAGCATTTTTTTTTAGAGTGCATGCATTCTTTATGCAACTTTTTGTCTGAAACATTTAGGTAATTTTTTTTTAAATGTTACTATTTGTTTCAGAACATTGAAAAGTAACGTTCCCATGAAACATTTGCAAAATGGAATGTTCCCGTAACGTTCGTATAACCAAGAAAATTTTTTTTAAAACATTTAAACAACTGGACGTTTTGAACCTTTAGAGAAATAACATTTTCAGAACGTAATGGGAACGTTAGAAAAACGTTTTTAGAGCATGTTTTTGTTAGCTGGGTGGCCACTTTTCCAATCAAGTCTCAATATTCTGTTGGAAATACATCAGAAGTACATACTAATATCAAATTTATGTTGAATTACAGATGATTTTACAGAACAAAATCATAGATGTTTATTCATGTGATTCTTAAATGTTGTTTGGCCAAAAAGCAAAGATGGTTTTAGTAAAGTCAAGAGCAGTTTTGATGCTATATTTTCACATCTCTGCTCCAAAGATTTGTTGTGAGAGGAGAATTCAGTGACGTGTGTGTGTGCGTGTGTGTGTGTGTGTGTGTGTGTGTGTGTGTGTGTGTTAGACGCAGTGAGATGAACAACTGAGTGCTTCTGACAGAGTCACTTCATCAAAATCACAATCTACTGTTTTCTCCAAAAGAGATCACAGATTGTGTCTCTATCAGTTTCTCAGCAGCAGCATTCATCACTGAGAGCGGCAATGTGATGTTTGTGCGGCTCGTCTGCACCGAATCCTCCAGCCACGACTGAGTTTGTGCGTTTCTCTCTGTCTTACCTCAGGACGTTTCTCTTGATCGTAATGAAAATCTCTGAGGGCTGAAAACCACTTAATGCTTTCAATTTATCAAAATGTCTCAGACGTGCTTTTAATATGTGTGCACAAAACAGCCTGTGCAATCTAATTGTGCTGGTCTGCAATTCAAATGGACTTTATTAATGATAAAAAGCCGCACACTGATTTGAATCTTTTTGTCGTCCTCTCGGGTCTTTAAAGGGAAGGTTCAGATAAAAATAATTCTCTTGCAGTTACTTTTATGGAAAAAATTTGGAATACACTGCAAAAAATGATGATCTTCCTCAGTATTTTTGTCTTGTTTTCCAGCACAAATATCTAAACATTCTTAAATCAAGATGCATTTACTGGAGAAGCAAAATGACAAAATTATAAAAATACAGTGAGTTTGTAAAAATAACTTGTTTTGCCTTTTTAATGGAGATTATTTTTCTTGCCAATCTGGTAAGAAAAATAATCTCCATTAAAAAGACAAAACAAGTTATTTTTTCACACAGCTCTTTTACATACAACAACACAGCTTCATACATTTATAAGTAATTCAAGTGTAATGGACCGGTCTCTATTGTTCTGTTTCCACCGTAACGGCGATGGGAACATATTTTAACATCCCAAGTATTCTGTATCTTTTTGAATAAAATCATAAAATTATAGGCAAGGCATCAGGCGTTTCCATCACGTGAAAAGAAAGACGTGATACATGTCTAGGTGACTCACATCGTATGTTGCATTGCATAAAATTAAAGAATATACAGAATAATAACAAATGTGCACCAATTTGACAGAGCTGCACTGCTCTCTCCTGAAGAGGGTGCAAAAAGCCTGCGATAAATAACTCAACCCCTTACTTGTTACGTCTGACCCAAGATCTGGGTAACTCAAAAACTACCCAAACGCTGGGTTGTTACGTCTGACCCAGGAGCAGGTTAACACAAAAACGACCCAAACACTGGGTTATGTCTGATACAGGATCTGGGTAACACAAAAACGACCCAAACACTGGGTTGTTACGTCTGATACAGGATCTGGGTAACACAAAAACGACCCAAACGCTGGGTTGTTATGTCTGACCCGGGAGCTGGGTAATGCAAAAACGACCCAAACGCTGGGTTGTTACGTCTGACCCGGGATCTGGGTAACTCAAAAACAACCCAAACACTGGGTTGTTACGTCTGATACAGCATCTGGGTAACACAAAAATGACCCAAACACTGGGTTGTTACGTCTGATACAGGATCTGGGTAACACAAAAACGACCCAAACACTGGGTTATGTCTGATACAGGATCTGGGTAACGCAAAAACAACCCAAACACTGGGTTGTTACGTCCGACCCGGGAGTGGGGTTACACAAAAACGACCCAAACACTGGGTTGTTACATCTGATACAGGATCTGGGTAACACAAAAACGACCCAAACACTGGGTTGTTACGTCTGATACAGGATCTGGGTAACACAAAAATGACCCAAACATTGGGTTGTTACGTCTGATACAGCATCTGGGTAACACAAAAATGACCCAAACACCGGGTTGTTATGTCTGATACAGGATCTGGGTAACACAAAAACGACCCAAACACTGGGTTGTTACGTTTGATACAGGATCTGGGTAACACAAAAACGACCCAAACACTGGGTTGTTACATCTGATACAGGATCTGGGTAACACAAAAACGACCCAAACACTGGGTTGTTACGTCTGATACAGGATCTGGGTAACACAAAAATGACCCAAACATTGGGTTGTTACGTCTGATACAGCATCTGGGTAACACAAAAATGACCCAAACACCGGGTTGTTATGTCTGATACAGGATCTGGGTAACACAAAAACGACCCAAACACTGGGTTGTTACGTCTGATACAGGATCTGGGTAACGCAAAAACAACCCAAACACTGGGTTGTTACGTCCGACCCGGGAGTGGGGTTACACAAAAACGACCCAAACACTGGGTTGTTACATCTGATACAGGATCTGGGTAACACAAAAACGACCCAAACACTGGGTTGTTACGTCTGATACAGGATCTGGGTAACGCAAAAACAACCCAAACACTGGGTTATTACGTCCGACCCGGGAGTGGGGTTACACAAAAACGACCCAAAACACTGAGTTATGTCTGATACAGGATCTGGGTAACACAAAAACGACCCAATCATAGGGTTGTTACGTCTGATACAGGATCTGGGTAACGCAAAAACAACCCAAACACTGGGTTGTTACGTCTGATACAGGATCTGGGTAACGCAAAAACAACCCAAACACTGGGTTGTTACGTCCGACCCGGGAGTGGGGTTACACAAAAACGACCCAAACACTGGGTTGTTACATCTGATACAGGATCTGGGTAACACAAAAACGACCCAAACACTGGGTTGTTACGTCTGATACAGGATCTGGGTAACGCAAAAACAACCCAAACACTGGGTTATTACGTCCGACCCGGGAGTGGGGTTACACAAAAACGACCCAAAACACTGAGTTATGTCTGATACAGGATCTGGGTAACACAAAAACGACCCAATCATAGGGTTGTTACGTCTGATACAGGATCTGGGTAACGCAAAAACAACCCAAACACTGGGTTGTTACGTCTGATACAGGATCTGGGTAACGCAAAAACAACCCAAACACTGGGTTGTTACGTCCGACCCGGGAGTGGGGTTACACAAAAACGACCCAAACACTGGGTTGTTACATCTGATACAGGATCTGGGTAACACAAAAACGACCCAAACACTGGGTTGTTACGTCTGATACAGGATCTGGGTAACGCAAAAACAACCCAAACACTGGGTTGTTACGTCCGACCCGGGAGTGGGGTTACACAAAAACGACCCAAACACTGGGTTATGTCTGATACAGGATCTGGGTAACACAAAAACGACCCAATCATAGGGTTGTTACGTCTGATACAGGATCTGGGTAACGCAAAAACAACCCAAACACTGGGTTGTTACGTCTGATACAGGATCTGGGTAACGCAAAAACAACCCAAACACTGGGTTGTTACGTCCGACCCGGGAGTGGGTTACACAAAAATGACCCAAACACTGGGTTGTTACATCTGATACAGGATCTGGGTAACACAAAAACGACCCAAACACTGGGTTGTTACGTCTGATACAGGATCTGGGTAACACAAAAACGACCCAAACACTGGGTTGTTACGTCTGATACAGGATCTGGGTAACACAAAAACAACCCAAACACTGGGTTGTTACATCTGATACAGGATCTGGGTAACACAAAAACGACCCAAACACTGGGTTGTTACATCTGATACAGGATCTGGGTAACACAAAAACGACCCAAACACTGGGTTGTTACGTCTGATACAGGATCTGGGTAACGCAAAAACGACCCAAACACTGGGTTGTTACGTCCGACCCGGAGTGGGTACACAAAAACGACCCAAACACTGGGTTGTTACATCTGATACAGGATCTGGGTAACACAAAAACGACCCAAACACTGGGTTGTTACGTCTGATACAGGATCTGGGTAACACAAAAATGACCCAAACATGGGTTGTTACGTCTGATACAGCATCTGGGTAACACAAAAATGACCCAAACACCGGGTTGTTATGTCTGATACAGGATCTGGGTAACACAAAAACGACCCAAACACTGGGTTGTTACGTCTGATACAGGATCTGGGTAACACAAAAACGACCCAAACACTGGGTTGTTACATCTGATACAGGATCTGGGTAACACAAAAACGACCCAAACACTGGGTTGTTACATCTGATACAGGATCTGGGTAACACAAAAACGACCCAAACACTGGGTTGTTACGTCTGATACAGGATCTGGGTAACACAAAAACGACCCAAACACTGGGTTGTTACGTCTGATACAGGATCTGGGTAACACAAAAATGACCCAAACACCGGGTTGTTATGTCTGATACAGCATCTGGGTAACACAAAAATGACCCAAACACCGGGTTGTTATGTCTGATACAGGATCTGGGTAACACAAAAACGACCCAAACACTGGGTTGTTACGTCTGATACAGGATCTGGGTAACACAAAAGGATCTGGGTAACACAAAAACGACCCAAACACTGGGTTGTTACGTCTGATACAGGATCTGGGTAACACAAAAACGACCCAAACACTGGGTTGTTACGTCTGATACAGGATCTGGGTAACACAAAAACGACCCAAACACTGGGTTGTTACGTCTGATACAGGATCTGGGTAACACAAAAACGACCCAAACACTGGGTTGTTACGTCTGATACAGGATCTGGGTAACACAAAAACGACCCAAACACTGGGTTGTTACGTCTGATACAGGATCTGGGTAACACAAAAATGACCCAAACATTGGGTTGTTACGTCTGATACAGGATCTGGGTAACACAAAAACGACCCAAACACTGGGTTGTTACGTCTGATACAGGATCTGGGTAACACAAAAACGACCCAAACACTGGGTTGTTACGTCTGATACAGGATCTGGGTAACGCAAAAACAACCCAAACACTGGGTTGTTACGTCCGACCCGGGAGTGGGTTACACAAAAACGACCCAAACACTGGGTTGTTACATCTGATACAGGATCTGGGTAACACAAAAACGACCCAAACACTGGGTTGTTACGTCTGATACAGGATCTGGGTAACGCAAAAACAACCCAAACACTGGGTTGTTACGTCCGACCCGGGAGTGGGGTTACACAAAAACGACCCAAACACTGGGTTATGTCTGATACAGGATCTGGGTAACACAAAAACGACCCAAACACTGGGTTGTTACGTCTGATACAGGATCTGGGTAACGCAAAAACAACCCAAACACTGGGTTGTTACGTCTGATACAGGATCTGGGTAACGCAAAAACAACCCAAACACTGGGTTGTTACGTCCGACCCGGGAGTGGGGTTACACAAAAACGACCCAAACACTGGGTTGTTACATCTGATACAGGATCTGGGTAACACAAAAACGACCCAAACACTGGGTTGTTACGTCTGATACAGGATCTGGGTAACGCAAAAACAACCCAAACACTGGGTTGTTACGTCCGACCCGGGAGTGGGGTTACACAAAAACGACCCAAACACTGGGTTATGTCTGATACAGGATCTGGGTAACACAAAAACGACCCAAACACTGGGTTGTTACGTCTGATACAGGATCTGGGTAACACAAAAACGACCCAAACACTGGGTTGTTACGTCTGATACAGGATCTGGGTAACGCAAAAACAACCCAAACACTGGGTTGTTACGTCCGATACGGGAGTGGGGTACACAAAAACGACCCAAACACTGGGTTGTTACGTCTGATACAGGATCTGGGTAACACAAAAACGACCCAAACACTGGGTTGTTACGTCTGATACAGGATCTGGGTAACGCAAAAACAACCCAAACACTGGGTTGTTACGTCCGACCCGGGAGTGGGTTACACAAAAACGACCCAAACACTGTTGTTATGTCTGATACAGGATCTGGGTAACACAAAAACGACCCAAACATGGGTTGTTACGTCTGATACAGGATCTGGGTAACACAAAAACGACCCAAACACTGGGTTGTTACGTCTGATACAGGATCTGGGTAACGCAAAAACAAAAAACCCAAACACTGGGTTGTTACGTCACGATACCTGGGGACGTGGGGTTACACAAAAACGACCCAAACACTGGGTTGTTACATCTGATACAGGATCTGGGTAACACAAAAACGACCCAAACACTGGGTTGTTACACAAAAACGACCCAAACACGTCTGATACAGGATCTGGGTAACACAAAAACGACCCAAACACTGGGTTGTTACGTCTGATACAGGATCTGGGTAACACAAAAACGACCCAAACACTGGGTTGTTACGTCTGATACAGGATCTGGGTAACACAAAAACGACCCAAACACTGGGTTGTTACGTCTGATACAGGATCTGGGTAACACAAAAACGACCCAAACACTGGGTTGTTACGTCTGATACAGGATCTGGGTAACACAAAAACGACCCAAACACTGGGTTGTTACGTCTGATACAGGATCTGGGTAACACAAAAACGACCCAAACACTGGGTTGTTACGTCTGATACAGGATCTGGGTAACACAAAAACGACCCAAACACTGGGTTGTTACATCTGATACAGGATCTGGGTAACACAAAAACGACCCAAACACTGGGTTGTTACGTCTGATACAGGATCTGGGTAACACAAAAACGACCCAAACACTGGGTTGTTATGTCTGATACAGGATCTGGGTAACACAAAAACGACCCAAACACTGGGTTGTCTGATACAGGATCTGGGTAACACAAAAACGACCCAAACACTGGGTTGTTACGTCTGATACAGGATCTGGGTAACACAAAAACGACCCAAACACTGGGTTGTTACGTCTGATACAGGATCTGGGTAACGCAAAAACAACCCAAACACTGGGTTGTTACGTCCGACCCGGGATGGATACAGGATCTGGGTAACACAAAAACGACCCAAACACTGGGATCTTACTGGGTTGTTACGTCTGATACAGGATCTGGGTAACACAAAAACGACCCAAACACTGGGTTGTTACGTCTGATACAGGATCTGGGTAACACAAAAACAACCCAAACACTGGGTTGTTACGTCTGATACAGGATCTGGGTAACACAAAAACGACCCAAACACTGGGTACAGGATCTGGGTAACACAAAAACGACCCAAACACTGGGTTGTTACGTCTGATACAGGATCTGGGTACTGGGTTGTTACGTCTGATACAGGATCTGGGTAACACAAAAACGACCCAAACACTGGGTTGTTACGTCTGATACAGGATCTGGGTAACACAAAAACGACCCAAACACTGGGTTGTTACGTCTGATACAGGATCTGGGTAACACAAAAACGACCCAAACACTGGGTTGTTACGTCCGACCCGGGATCTGGGTTACACAAAAACGACCCAAACACTGGGTTGTTACATCTGATACAGGATCTGGGTAACACAAAAACGACCCAAACACTGGGTTGTTACGTCTGATACAGGATCTGGGTAACACAAAAACGACCCAAACACTGGGTTGTTACGTCTGATACAGGATCTGGGTAACGCAAAAACAACCCAAACACTGGGTTGTTACGTCCGACCCGGGAGTGGGTAACACAAAAACGACCCAAACACTGGGTTGTTACGTCTGATACAGGATCTGGGTAACACAAAAACAACCCAAACACTGGGTTGTTACATCTGATACAGGATCTGGGTAACACAAAAACGACCCAAACACTGGGTTGTTACGTCTGATACAGGATCTGGGTAACACAAAAACGACCCAAACACCGGGTTGTTACATCCGACTCGGGAGCAGGGTAATAACCCAAAAAAATTACCAAAAAAAAAGCCTCAACCCAGGACTTGGGTAGGAAAAAATAACAATAATAGCTTTTGGAATTGTAACCCAATGAAGAGATTTCCAAGCTGATGGTTTTGTTTGTGTGAGTGAAAATGACAGAATTTTTATTTTTGGATGAACCTTTCCTTTAAAAACCTTTTGTTTGTCAGTATCCGATGGTTTCCCCAAGTTCTCAGTGATTGGCACATCATTATCCTTCTTTTTCCAGCTGACTAAATGATCATCACGGGGCGCCGCACCCCGAGTGAGTTTAGCTACTGCTCGACGTAAATTGAACAAACTCTGGAGGGTTGCAGACGGAGGGGTGTTATCAGAGAGCGTCTTATCTCACAGTCAGCAGCGCTCACCTGCACAGTAATGCAAACACACATACACACATAGAGACGTCACACACTACATCGACCTGAAGCCTCCGGCAGCCGTTTGAAATTCCCTTCTGAGTGTGGGAATGCAGATGGGAGTGAAGCAGGACACGAGCGGGGAGAGAGCGATAAAGAGAGATGCAGAGGATCAATCCCTGACCCCAATCAGACGGTCGCAGCTTTATCAGGTCACAGTGTAAATGCTGCTTATTTAAAAAGCACAAACACACTGTAAATATTTACATTTACACTTGTGCACTTGTGTTGCATTTACATTAATCAGTTCATGCATTCCCTGGGAATTTAACCTATGACCTTGGTGTTGCAAGTGCCATTCTCTACTGTTTAAATGGATCGATGCACAAAACATATTATCATAACTAACCACATGACATTATATTATAGCTGTATATCACTGCCATATGGACATTACTTTAAACACTTTGTCATATAACAGAACACTTCCTAATTGTAACATTGAAACATTTTCTTTGGAAAAAAAATATGTATTGTGAAAAGCACTATACAAATAAACTTAAATTGGATTTAAGCTCTGGAAAATACTTTAAGGTTAAAGGAATAGTTCAACCACAGATTTTTTTCTATGGAAGACAAAAGGAGATTTAGCGGAATGTTCATGCAGCTCTAATAAGGAATTTTGAAAAAGTAATTTAAAAGTAACAGTTTCTAGAAGTAAAATATTTAGAATGTAACCATTTTAAAAGTAAAATGTTAAGAATGTTTTGATATGTTTACAGGAAAAGACAAAAATACTGATTAAGAAATTATTTTTTTCATTTTGGTACAACATGAAGGTGAGCAAATGATGACTTTCAACAATTTTCCTCCACACAGCAGTGCTTTTTGTATTTGTGAACTGGCCTGTCAAGTTTAATGCTGTCTACAGCCTTTCTCAGGTGAAAATACATTTCTCTTTTGGATTTCCAAAACCTGTAAGAACTCTGTTCTCTGTAGCAGCCTCTCTCTCTCTCTCTCTGTCTGTGGTCGAGGGCTCTGGGTTGTTGTAGGAGTTCACTATCTCTCTCCCTGCAGATGGTGGCGTCTTTTCTTATCAAGAAGAATGGCCGCTGCCTCCGTTTTTCAGACACTCTTATCTGGGAATCCTTTAAATTGAATATTTACTAGGCTGATGTTCCCAGGCTGTGCCAGAGTGCTGCAGGCCCCGTTCTCTCCGCACCGGACGGACCTGAGCCGACACAAACCGGATCTGTCAGCAAATAACACTAAGATTGATTATGCATTCAGAGGAAATGAATGGACGGCAAAGCCGTGAATGTCCACAAAAAGAATTTTCTGGAAATTATGCAAACCACTTTCATTTTATATAATAGTAAGAGCAAAAGAAATGGGAATGGAATGAGAACAGGGGAAATGCAGTGGATTTCTCACACAATTGATCCATGAAGCCCCGCCTCTGAAAACTGACAAATCGGAACGTAGCAACTGTTGCCACCCACTGTATTTTCTGACAAGTCTATTAAAGTGCTGTTTGATCAGATAGTTTTAAATGGACTTTTACAGACATCATCCAAAAATATGGTGAAACAGTTTCTGTGTCACTTATAGTGACAAGACAGAAGACACATTGTATTTTTCTTAGCTTTTTCAACTCTTTAAACAAATCTTGAGAAGTTCCTGCTGATTAAACTATATCGCTCCCATTCCCAAATGACTGTAAAACATCAGTAAGAGCGCCTACGCTTGCTGCAAGATACATTAATGATGATCATGTGATTTCTAAAGATTAAAAACTGTTTCCAAAGTTTATGCAGCTCTAATAAGGAATTGTGGAAAAGTACAATTTTTAAAAGTAACAGTTTCTAGAATTAAAACATTTAGAATGTAACAATTTTAAAAGTAACAGTTTATCGAAGTAAAATCTTAAGAATATAACCATTTTAAAAATAAGTTTCTAGAAGTAAAATCTTAAGAATGTAACAATTTTAAAAGTAACAGTTTCTAGAAGTAAAATATTTAGAATGTAACAATTTTAAAAGTAACAGTTTCTAGAAGTAAAATCTTAAGAATGTAACATTTTTTTTTAAAAAGTAACAGTTTCTAGAAGTAAAATCTTAAGAATATAACCATTTTAAAAATAAGTTTCTAGAAGTAAAATCTTCAGAATGTAACATTTTTTTAAAAAAAAGTAACAGTTTCTAGAAGTAAAATCTTAAGAATGTAACAATTTTGAAAGCAACAGTTTCTAGAAGTAAATTATTAGAATGTAACAATTTGAAAAATTAACAGTTTCTAGACGTAAAATCTTAAGTATGCAACAACTGTTTCCAAATGTAATAACTACGGGGAAAAGCAGTGTTTTCTGTCTTTTGATATATTTCTGATTTATGGAGTGAATCCAAAACCCTCTCTGTAAATCCTTTAACTCTAATGTCAGCAAAATCAAACAAGAATTTTGATTCTGACTTTATCCAATGGTCAGACTTCTGTTCTAGAAAGTATGGAAATTGGTGTATATTTAATGAGATACTGCCTCATTTGCATATTTAAACATAACATTTCAGAAAACGTGTAATACAATACAACTGAATCATCTGGGGAATATATGGTGATTTCTACAAGTTTGTAAACGGGATAGTTCAACCACACGCCATTGACTTCAGTATTTTTTACAGTGAAGCGACGCAACTGATGCTGGTAGGTCACATGATAATGACAACATGGTGAATGTAGTACATTCATACTACACACATTCATACTATATAGAGTATGAAAAGAGTAGTCAATGCAATTTTGGAATCAGCCAACGGTCACCCAAATTCTTCAAAATATCTTCTTCTGTTCAGCCGAAGAGTGAAATTTCACAGAAATTTCACACTTTTTTATGTTCTCATCATTTGCAAAGAAAGTGTCTCATGAATATTGCATCACAAATGGCCTACTTTGCTGTTCCCAGACCAGTTTGGTTCTTGTCGTCTTCTCCAGACATTAGCTGGACCCGGATCAGGAGCGTCGGCCAACATCGGCAGCGTGAGCCTGGCGTCTGACAGCTCATGCAGAGACAGCCGTTTTCCTCTCAGAAATTCCTGCGCGTTGAATTAATGGGAGCAGTTGAGGGTGTAATTGCAGTGCTGGAGTCAAAGCTGTGAGACACGATAATGTCCGCTGAATAAAAGCCTGGCAGAGTTTACGTACTGAACAATATTAGCGGATTACACACATCAAACAAGCTCTGATTAATGCCTGAGAGGCAGGACACAGTCGAAACAGGAGGAAATCGGAGATAATTGTATGAATATTTGAAAGCGCTAATGACCTAAAATCATTCTGCACAATGAAGAGTGCACTAGAGGAATCTTACTTTCTAGCACAAGTCGATTTGTGCTGAGCTTGATTCTGTTGAGAAGGACGTTTGATGATGATCTTGATCTCAGGCCTAAAGATTAAGGCTTATGAAAGTGTTTTTGTTTGAGGGTGACGATAAATGAGGGATTGATGACGTCAGCTGAAAAGGAAAGTCGTTTGAGAGGCGGAGCAAATTATGCAGATAAGTCTGTTTTGATTTCATGTGCATCAAGCAGTGTTATTTTAATATCACTGAGGAACTGTTATAGCCTTTTATTAATATTTTTAATTTTTGAGTTTTTATTTTTTATTTTAAATTTGAGTTAATTGCATTTTAATTGTTGCACTGTAAAAAAAAAAAAAATGACATGATCAGTAAGTCATGACAATATATGTTTTTACATGAACTCATCAAAATAAGTTACAATTTTCAACTTTTTTTTAAAATAAATATACAAAATTCAACTCATTTTTTAAAGTCAGTTTAATATAATTTAAGTTGAAATGACTACAGCCGAGTTGATTGTACTTAAAAATATAAAGTAGCAACTTTTTTTACAGTGCACGTTTTTGTCATTTTTATTAGTTTTCTTTTTTACAAAACATCCATATAATTTTTCTATTATTTTATTGCAGTTTTAGTTAGTTTACTTTACTTTACTTTTAGTTATTTTAGTGCATTTAGTAGTACTGAATTGAATGAAAATGATTTTGTCTGGAATTAAATGTTTTTTTAATATATATTTTTATTTCAGTTAACATTTCTTTTATTTGAATACATAGAAAAACAATGCAAATGTATATAGAAAAGTGAATGGAAAAACATGTTCTGTGTGAACGGCCCCAAGAGCACCTTTGCTGCAAGACACATTAATGATGATCGTGTGATTTCTAATGATTTCCAAAATTCATGCAGCTCTAATAAGGAATTGTGGAAAAGTAACAGTTTCTAGAATTAAAACATTTAGAATGTAGCCATTTTCAAAGTAACAGTTTCTAGAAATAAAATCTTAAGAATGTAACCATTTTAAAAGTAACAGTTTCTAGAAATAAAACATTTAGAATATAACAATTTTAAATGTAACAGTTTCTAGAATTAAAACATTTAGAATGTAACAATTTTAAAGTAAGTTTCTAGAATTAAAACATTTAGAATGTAACAATTTTAAAGTAAGTTTCTAGAATTAAAACATTTAGAATGTAACAATTTTAAATGTAACAGTTTCTAGAATTAAAACATTTAGAATGTAACAATTTTAAAAGTAACAGTTTCTAGAATTAAAACATTTAGAATGTAACAATTTTAAAAGTAACAGTTTCTAGAATTAAAACATTTAGAATGTAACAATTTTAAATGTAACAGTTTCTAGAATTAAAACATTTAGAATGTAACAATTTTAAAAGTAACAGTTTCTAGAATTAAAACATTTAGAATGTAACAATTTTAAAAGTAACAGTTTCTAGAATTAAAACATTTAGAATGTAACAATTTTAAAAGTAACAGTTTCTAGAATTAAAACATTTAGAATGTAACAATTTTAAAAGTAACAGTTTCTAGAATTAAAACATTTAGAATGTAGCCATTTTCAAAGTAACAGATTCTAGAAATAAAATCTTAAGAATGTAACCATTTTAAAAGTAACAGTTTTTAGAAGTAAAATATCTAGAATGTAACAATTTTAAAAGTAACAGTTTCTAGAAATAAAACATTTAGAATGTAACAATTTTAAAAGTAACAGTTTCTAGAAATAAAACATTTAGAATGTAACAATTTTAAAGTAAGTTTCTAGAATTAAAACATTTAGAATGTAACAATTTTAAAAGTAACAGTTTCTAGAAATGAAACATTTAGAATGTAACAATTTTAAAAGTAACAGTTTCTAGAATTAAAACATTTAGAATGTAACAATTTTAAAAGTAACAGTTTCTAGAAAAAAATCTTAGGAATTTAACAAATCATATATATATGGTCATGTGATCTCAGCAGTGGTCAGTGATATGACTGCAGTCTTAAAGGGCCAGTTCACCCAAAAATGATCATTCTGTCATCATTTACTCAAGCTCAAGTTGTTCCAAACCTGTATGAATTTCTGTTCTCTGCTGAACACAGTATTGTTGGTCCCCATTGACTTCTATAGTATCACTGTATGGTTACAAACATTTTTCAAAATATCTTCTTTTGTGTCCAGCAGTAGAAAGAAATTCATACATGTTTGGAACAACTCAATTATGACTATCTTAACTATCTCTTTAAGTAAGTAGACAGATATGTACTTCACTGCACCTCTAGCGCGCGCGACCGAGAGCTGACGTCACTGTCTGAGGCTTCGGTCCGTTTCTGTGTTTCAGCTGCCATCTAGAGGTCAGTATGTGAATTTACCGAATTTGTTTATTTTAGTTATTTTTTGTTGCATTTTGTTTCCTCAACGTGACCTCCATTCTTATATTAAAACGATAAATACTAATAATAAAAATAATAAAATTAAATCCAACGAAAATCCAACAACCCTCCCTCTTCCTGGTGCGTCATCTCTCTCTGCGCCTTCGCGTCATCAGCGCGCGTCCCGTCCTGTTTGGACCCCCAGTTTCGGTTCGTGAGTCCAGCAGCAGCAGCAGCACGATGATTTCAGCAGCGGTTCTGCGCGGTCTCGCCAGTCTGACCCGAGCACGAGCCGCTCACACAGGTACAGAAACACGCGAGCTCGATGGAGCGTCATGTGATCACAGGAATGTCATTGACCTTCATTCACTCGAGTTGATGTGATAGTGGCAGATCATGAGTTGTTGTTAGAGGGGTTTGTGTGATTGTAAGTGTTTGCCCTTGTAATGACCCTCATCATATTTGCCAATATTGTTGTTTATATGTGTATATTATATTCTAATACGGATGTAACTAAGATTTTCGTCACATATAAGATTATAGATCTTGATCTTGTTTTGTCAGGATTCTTTGATGAATAGAATGGATTTATTTGATGCATCTTTGCTGAAGTATTTTTAAAAACTTGCTGACCCCAAACTTTTGAATGGTAGTATATCATGGTTTCTACAAAATTTTAAGCAGCAAATCATCATATTGGAATGATTTCTGAAGGATCATGTGACACTGAAGACTGGAGTAATGATGCTGAAAATTCAGCTTTGATCACAGGAATAAATTATATTTTACTATATATTCACATAGAAAACAGCTCTTTGAAATTATAATATTTTGTGATTTTTACTGTATTTTTAATCACATAAATTCAGCTTTGATCACAGGAATATATTATATTTTACTATATATTCACATAGAAAACAGCTGTTTTAAATTGTAATAATATTTTGTGATTTTTACTGCATTTTTAATTAAATAAATTCAGCTTTGATCACAGGAATAAATTACATTTTACAATATTCACATAGAAAACAGCTGTTTTACATTTGTAATAATATTTAGTGATTTTTACTGCATTTTTAATTAAATAAATTCAGCTTTGATCACAGGAATAAATTACATTTTACTGTATATTCACATAGAAAACAGCTGTTTTACATTGTAATAATATTTCATGATTTTTACTGTATTTTTAATAAAATAAATTCAGCTTTGATCACAAGAATAAATTATATTTTACTATATATTGACATAGAAAACAGCTGTTTTAAATTGTAGTAATATTTTTTGATTTTTACTGTATTTTTAATCAAATAAATTAAGCTTTGATCACTAGAATAAATTATATTTTACTATATATATTCACATAGAAAACAGCTGTTTTACATTGTGATAATATTTCGTGATTTTTACTGTATTTTTAATTAAATAAATTCAGCTTTGATCACAAGAATAAATTATATTTTACTATATATTCACATAGAAAACAGATATTTTACATTGCAATAATATTTCAGATTTTTTACTGTATTTTTCATCAAATAAATGCAGCCTTGGTGAGCAGAAGAGACTTCTTTTTTGTTGTTTGTTGTCAACCTTTTGACCTGTAATGTGTGTGTGTATATATATATATATATATATCTACAGTACCAGCCAAAAGTTTGGACACATTACTATTTTTAATGTTTTTTTAAAAAAAGAGTCTCTTCTGCTCATCATTTATTAGATCAAAATACAGTAAGAAGTGTGAAATATTATTGCAATGTAAAATAGATATTTTGTATGTGAATATATAGTAAAGTTTAATTTATTTCTGTGATCGAATCTGAATTTTCAGTATTCACTATTGGTATTATCTTCATATAATGCATACATGTTTCTGTATTTCTCATTTACATCTGAATCAGATTTTGCTCTGATCATAAGAGCAGGTTTTCCGGTCTGAATGTTTTCCTCGTGTTTCGTAGCTCCGCTGGCTGTCAGATGTTACTCTCATGCAAAAGTGGAGACGGACGAGGAGTTTGACTCCCGCTGGGTGACGTACTTCAGCAAACCCGACCTGGACGCCTGGGAGCTGCGCAAAGGTGAAGAACACCGATGTCACACACTGATAGATGACAACTTTGTTCTTTAGGTTCGAGTGAAGGTGTGTTTTGTTCTTTGTCTTCAGGTATGAACACTCTGATTGGATACGACCTCGTTCCTGAACCGAAGATCCTGGACTCCGCTCTGCGCGCTTGCAGGAGATTGAATGATCTGGCCAGTGCGATTCGCATCCTAGAGGCCGTAAAGGTCAGAGAAACACATGGGCGGGGCTTGATTTTGTCTGATTGGATGGTTGTGGTTTGCTATTGGTGGATCTCATGTGAGTGACAGGTTGCCCCACCCTCGTCATCAGAGAAGATGCAAGTTATTCTGATTCAAGATTACCAGGAACATGAATTTAAAACGCTGATAAATCATTTATAATAAACACCCAGTATTTTCCATTTTGATATATCCAGGAAATTAGAAGGCCGGATTCAGGCTGATGAATTATTACTGGACTCTAATCTTCATACGCACTGAAAAGGTCATTCATGTTTAATTACAGAAGAGGCTAATCCGCATCCGTTTGCTCCGTTAATGCCGTCAGCGGGCGGAAGGTTAATTGTTTTGCGTGTGTGAGTTTGTGAGTGTGAATCCGTCTCTCGTGTGTCATCATTAACATGCCGTTCACGCTCTGTTGTTCCCGTGTTTTGTCAGGATAAGTCGGGTCCTCATAAGGAGATCTACCCGTATCTGATCCAGGAGCTCCAACCCACGCTGCAGGAGCTGGGCATCTCCACGCCGGAAGAGCTGGGCATCCATAAAGTCTGATGCTGATCAGAGATCCTTCAGAGCAGCTATAAACATGTTGGTTCTTTCTCATTTCACTGATGCTTTTAAATGCAAAAATGCACTAATGTGTGTCTTTAATACTGTGTACTTGCATAAAAAATTAAGTTGTACATTTATTTATTGTGTGTTCATGTTGTAAACACGTTTGCTGCAGTTGAGGTCAGATATTATAATATTTATATAGAAATAATAATCTAATATATATAATTAAATGTACAGATTTGACATTACTATTTTATTCTGTTTCCTAAAGGCTGGCCTGTAATAATGAGATTAATGACAGGCACTTTGTTATATTTTTATGTTTCTCTTCAGGTTTATACCTCTTATAGTACACTAATGATGGTTGAAAAAAGGATAAAGATGTGTAAATATTTTCAAGATAATATTGTACACATTTCTAACAATGTCATACTATATAAATAGGTCTTTGGACATTAAATATATATTAATATAAATACTACTATACTATATATTAATTAATGTATATATAAATAATATTAAATATTTCTGTATATATATATATATAAATATAATATTATAATTTATATATATATATATATATATATATATATATATATATATATATATATATATATATATATATATAAATAACAAATTAATATATACATATTAATGTAAATACTAATTTACTATATATTAATTAACATATATATAAAATATTCTATATTAATATATATAAATATAATATTATAATAAATTAGAAAATAGAAAAATTAGAAAAATATTATATATTTATATATATATATATATATATATATATATATATATATATACAATATTATAATTTATAATATATATATGTAATTATGTAAATAAAATAATATTATATTAATATATATATAAATAGAATATATATATGTGTGTGTGTGTGTGTGTGTATATATATATATATATATATATATATATATATATATACAAATTAATGTAAATACTAATTTACTATATATTAATTAACATAATACATATAAAATAATATTGTAAATATAATATAATATTACAATATATTAATTCATATTAATATAAATACTACTATTATATATATATATATATATATATATATATATATTTATATGCAATATTTATATACTCAAAGTGTTTTAATAGTAATACTTATATATTACTATTAATATAATATTAATTTAAATATTACATTATTAACATAAATGCTACTATATTAACATATATATATATATATATATATATATATATATATATATATATAAATAATACATATTATGTTTATATAATATTTATATAAAAAATTAAATATATAAATATAATAATAATATAAATACCACTATATTAATATTTTTTTTTTCCTTTTTTTTATTAATATGTATATATAATATTTATATATATATTTGGAATAGGAGTTCCTTGAAATATTTAGAGGTTCGCAGCATAAAAAAGTTTGAAAATTACAGAAAATAATTAGATATAATTACATACATGTATTTTTAAATATACGTACAATATAAAAACATGCATGTGCACATTAACAACACTATATCGAAATGATTAATGTAAATGTTAGTATAGTAGTTTTTAACCATTATGATTCTTTCACTTCCGAGTCTGATTGTTTTTAGGCGTGACATGTTGCGCATGTTGAAATCATGTCTCTGTTTCTGTTTCAGGGTTTTAATGGGGTTTCTCTACCTCTCACTGTACGATGTTCAGGGAGTCAAACTCGTCTCGTCCCTTATGAAATAAAGGACCCAATAAATGAAGCAATACTGAAGGAGTGTGTGTGTTTTTCTGCTTCACTGTCAGTGTGTTTGAACGATAGTTTGTACAGTAAACGATCACTGTCCCTGAAAATAACTAGACAATTGTATAAACAGAGTCCTATCACCATACATTCATTATTTATATACTTTGTAGTAAGTGTTATCAATCTTTGTAACGTTTATAGTTAGTTTTTAGCACAGGCTGCAGTAGCGCCGGAGCGCCTGTGGTGGCAGCAGCGCGCAGAATCAGCTGAGCGTGACGTCAGGCGAAGAAGAATCTCTGTTTACAGCTGTGTTTAAATGACGTTAGCATGAGTTTCGACAGTGTGATTTAAGACATGATTTCTGATTTAAACTTTCATTCTGGAACCCCGACATGAGCGACGCGATGGAGAGCCG
Organism: Megalobrama amblycephala; assembly: GCF_018812025.1. Taxonomy (NCBI): domain Eukaryota; kingdom Metazoa; phylum Chordata; class Actinopteri; order Cypriniformes; family Xenocyprididae; genus Megalobrama; species Megalobrama amblycephala. Next base: position 1,998,464 of record NC_063062.1, read on the forward strand.
AGAGCAGCGCACTCTTCTGTCCGAGCGCGAGCCTGCAGCCGAAAACAAGGTGATTTTAATGGATTTTAGCTCAGATCATCTGTTGTGTTAAACATCAGTAATGAAGATCACGTGTTCAGGGAGAGTTTAGCAGCAGTTTGTGTCATCCGAGAGTTTGAATGATGATTGTCAAATCATGAAAGCATCAAATATATCAGAATTCAAGTTTATTTGCCAAATAAGTAGCGCTAACAAGGAAACTGGCTTTCTAATCTGCACCGAAATGTATATCAAATAATATTTAAATAACACACACTGATATAGAGCGTTTTATATTGTGTTTATGCACAGAATATACAATACAACACAAATACAGTGTGTGTGTGTGTGTGAGAGAGAGTGTGTGAGAGTTTGTGTGTGTGAGAGTGTGAGAGAGAGTGTGTGAGAGTTTGTGTGTGCGTGTGTGTGTTTGTGTGTGTGAGAGAGAGTGTGTGTGTGTGTGAGAGTGTGTGTGTGTGAGAGAGAGTGTGTGTGTGTGTGTGTGTGTGTGTGTGTGAGCGTGTGTGTGTGTGAGAGTGCATAGGTGTGTGTGTGTGTGTGTGTGAGCGTGTGTGTGTGTGAGAGTGCATAGGTGTGTGTGTGTGTGTGTGAGCGTGTGTGTGTGTGAGAGTGCATAGGTGTGTGTGTGTGTGTGTGAGCGTGTGTGTGTGTGAGAGTGCATAGGTGTGTGTGTCTGTGTGTGTGTGTGTGTGTGTGTGTGTGTGTGTGTGTGTGAGCGTGTGTGTGTGTGTGAGAGTGCATAGGTGTGTGTGTGTGTGAGAGTGCATAGGTGTGTGTGTCTGTGTGTGTGTGTGTGTGTGTGTGTGTGTGTGAGCGTGTGTGTGTGTGTGAGAGTGCATAGGTGTGTGTGTGTGTGTGTGTGAGCGTGTGTGTGTGTGAGAGTGCATAGGTGTGTGTGTGTGTGTGTGAGCGTGTGTGTGTGTGAGAGTGCATAGGTGTGTGTGTCTGTGTGTGTGTGTGTGTGTGTGTGTGTGTGTGAGCGTGTGTGTGTGTGTGTGAGAGTGCATAGGTGTGTGTGTGTGTGAGAGTGCATAGGTGTGTGTGTGTGTGTGAGAGTGCATAGGTGTGTGTGTGTGTGTGTGTGTGTGTGTGTGTGAGCGTGTGTGTGTGTGAGAGTGCATAGGTGTGTGTGTGTGTGAGTGTGTGTGTGTGTGTGTGTGTGTGTGAGCGTGTGTGTGTGTGTGAGAGTGCATAGGTGTGTGTGTGTGTGTGTGTGTGAGCGTGTGTGTGTGTGAGAGTGCATAGGTGTGTGTGTCTGTGTGTGTGTGTGTGTGAGCGTGCATAGGTGTGTGTGTGTGTGTGTGTGTGTGTGAGCGTGTGTGTGTGTGAGAGTGCATAGGTGTGTGTGTCTGTGTGTGTGTGTGTGTGTGTGTGTGTGTGTGTGAGCGTGCATAGGTGTGTGTGTGTGTGTGTGTCTGTGTGTGTGTGTGTGTGTGTCTGTGTGTGTGTGTGTGTGTGTGTGTGTGTGTGTGTGTGTGAGATGAATGCAGTGTTATGAGAATAATCAGGTAGTAACATCTTCTGTCAGTGTTGATGATGACATCAGTTGGTGTTTGATCATCAGAGAGTCAGTGATCCTCAGGCAGCAGAGGAGAGGAGCACAGCGGTGGAGAAGAGAGGACCGTACCTCATGACCAAAGCTCACGCCCTTAACAGCAAACTCCGTAAGTACTGCAGAGGTCTTCAGATGGAGTGAAGCATGATGGGTAACTGTAACAGTTGAGCTGAGTTTCTCTGTGACTCGATCTTCAGAGAAACAGCGAGAAACGGCCAGAAGAGCTCTGCAGAAGAGAGGCTTGAGTCCAGCGAGAGCTGCGCTCCATCAGCCCCGACACAAACCAAAGACGTGAGTCTGATGATCTGATTCACACACATCTGGGCTTGAGATTCAATGCAAATCTACGGTTCAGAATACGGTTCAAACGTCATTTTTGAGTTTATAGCAGAAACATTGCAGTGCGCTACGTTTTCTTTCTCTGTGGCTGAAAAATTATGTAGTTTTGGTTTTTATTAATGTTTTTAAAAAAATTTTTTTTTTTTAAGTTCATTAATTTTATTTTTAGTAGTTTAAAATTGTTTTTAAAATGTCCAAGTAGTTTTTATTTTAGTTTTTGATATTTTAGCACATCAAATTCAACTTAATTTAAATCAGAAATGTTTCCTTGACAACTAGCTGAAATAAAACAAGTTTGAGTTTTTATATTTTACTTTATTTCAGTTAATGTTTATTTTATTTCAAGGAATGAAAAATGTTTTTTTAATGGTTTTAGTTTCAGTTTCAGTTTTAGTTAGCTATGTGCTGAAGTACTAAAATAACTAAATAAACTAAAACTATATAGACAGAAAAATGATGAAAACAAGCAACAAAATTGTAAAAGTTTTAGTAAATTTGATCACAAGTACAGTAAAAATGTATGTAGTTTTTTTATGTTGTACAGAAAAGTTAATCTTTTTGTGATCTTTAGATATATATATATATCTGCTTTTGAAGCTAATATGGCAATAAATTCAAATATTTATTTCAGTTCACATTTAATTATTTTATTTCAAATGTTTTTTTGTTTTAGTTAACTATAATTACCCTGAGTTGAAGTACTAAAATAACTCAATTTAAATAAACTAAAACTTAATAAAAGCTAATTAGACAAAAACAAGCATCAAATTTAATAAAACTTTAACTATAATATATAAAATTTCTCTGACGATACCAGTAGCCGATTATTGAGAATATCTGCCGATATATCGGTGCATCTCTAAAAAAATACTATGAAAACAATAACAGTATATCAATGATATTAATACAACACTGAACACAGATGAATTAAAACTAGAAGTCAGTTTATTTATTTATTTTATATCACTGATCATCAGGCAGAAAAATTGTAAAAACTAAATTTCAGAAGTAGAGTAATAATCAGAAGTACAGTAAAAACTTATGTAGTTTTTTGTGTTGTACAGAAAAGTTTATCTTTTTGTGAGCAGAATTTTATATTTATATATTTTTAATTATTGTTACCTGTACCTGCTTTTGAAGCTAATATGGCAATAAATTCAAATTTATTTCAGCTCACATTTAATTTATTTTATTTCATTTTTTTTATGTTTTTAGTTTTAGTTAACTATAATTACCCTGAGTTGAAGTACTAAAATAACTCAAACTTAATAAAACTATATAGACACAGAAAAATGACAAAAACAAATTTACTTTAAAGGTGCAATATGTAATATTTTTGCAGTAAAATATTCAAAAACCACTAGGCCAGTGTTATATATTTTGTTCACTTGAGTACTTACAATATCCCAAATGTTTCCAACTATTTGTAAATCATGAAAAAACTAATTATTGTTATATAGCTCAACACGTTTAGTCTTATTGTTTAAATCTAATTTTCTTGATGTTTAGCGAGTCTCATGCTTTACCATGCCTCAGAGAAAAACACTATTTTGTGAAGTAGCTAACATAGCATAATCAGATACAGCTTTATTTTTAGTAACAGTAATGCAGCATTTTCTCCATCATACAATACGTTTTAAAATGAATTGCATGTCATTTATCAACACAATCATCCAGCATTTAATATGATATTGTAAAATCGATCTATCTTACTGCAGTGTGTAACAGTGTCTCACAGCAGCCGCCGAGCGAACGCTCAGAGTAACGTTATAACATCATTTTCACTCTCAAATGTATCTAATATGATAAACAGAGCTGCGTTACCTCATACTCATGACCGGAAAAGCGGCAGCGGCGCCGGCGACTGTGTCATAATAAAAGTCCCGCTGCTCGTGAGGCGTGTGTTGATCAATCGCTCCAGCTCCTCGTTCAGCTCCACAACACTCGCTCCTGCTCTGCTTCACACTACAGTAACGTTAATAATCACATCCATGAACATGATTTCTGCCCGAGTCCAATCCCTATTCTTTTGCACTGTTTGTTGAGGTGAAGACCACATGTCCCAAGATTCTGCGCTCTAACTTAGCGTCATCAAGCTACGCCTTTGTTTTGAATAGGCCTCTAGTGGACAGAAAATATTACACATTGCACCTTTAACTATAATATATAAAATATTTTAAAAAATGGAGACGCACCAATACTACATTTCTCCGCCAATATCAATAGACGATTATTGAGAATATTGGCTGATATATCGGTGCATCCCTAAAAAAATACTATGAAAACAGTATATCAATGATATAAATACAACACTGCTGCATATGTGTATGAATGCACAGATTAATTAAAATTAGAAGTCAGTTTATTGATTATATCATTGATCATCAGTCAGACGGATGTGTCTCCGTTACAGTAAATGAGTCTGGCTGGTTTGCTGAACGGCCCGTTATTAATGATTAAAGCAGGTTTGCAGGTGTGTTTCACACTGATCAGTCCTTCTTTTATTTCTCTTTGACAGTGGATTAGTTCAGTGCTGTTTTCTCTTCTCTCTGCAGTGTGAAGTTCAATAAGGGATACGCTGCCTTGAGTCAGACAGGAGAAGATTCACTCATCTCACTGGATTCAGACAGGTAAGAATCTGGAAAACATATTTTACGATCAGACGAATCCCAAGAAAGATCTGAATTAGAGAAAGTTGTGTGATTTGATTTATTGATTCAGTGTTGTTTGATTTCATCAGTGATGCAGAGCTGGATTGTTCATCTGGATATTCCTCAGCAGAGGTTAGTCAATGCCTTTCAATTGTTTGGTAAATCCCCAGAGTTAAATCAGTACATATGTACTATAAATAGTACATATGGTCCCTCTCTAAATAGTGTTAAAATAACACTGAAGCAGAGTTAAGTTTAATGAGATAATTAAGCGATTACTTAAGTGATGATTGAGCGTTAGTGATGAACACCTGCTGTTAACAAGCAGAATCACTGAAGAAAAGACAATCCTCCTCTGCTGAGATCTTAAGAGATATAATGTCTTTTATCTTCAGCTGATTTCATCTAAGACTGTGACTTAAGTCAGTTGTAGTTCTTGTGTTTTTTATTTCTTGATTCTGCTTGTTAACAGCAGGTGTTCATCACTAATGCACAATCATCACTTAATTAATTGCTTAATTATCTCATTAACTTTAAATCTGCTTCAGTGTTACTTTAACACTATTTAGAGAGGGACAATAAGTACTCTGAGCAGAGTTGATTTAACTCTGGGGATTTTGCTTAGTGGTGTGAAAGTGTGTCGATGCATCATTATGCACTGATCAGATTCATACAGAATTAAATAATCAATTATAAAACTTTCACA